>NC_066587.1:16327557-16352557 GCF_905475345.1 Vespula vulgaris
AAATTTCGAAAGCTCGTCGATCAAAAATGAAATTGATTCTGATCGATGTTCGATCTTCTGATCTTCGTCATTAAATAAAATTACATTTCACTTCAAAAAAAAGAAAAAAAAATTCCACGAAACAGAGGAACTTGAAAAAGAAGGAAATAAGAAACAACAAGTCTTTAAATCAAGTCTAGAGTTATCGTACTGATCAAATAGAGATCGATCGATCAATTTATAGATCTTCCTATCTTCGTTAAATAAAGACATCACAATTCACTTAAAACGCAAAATAGGAGAAAAATATCAAAAAATAAAACAAAACAAAATTCAATTCAATTCAATTCAATTCAATTAAAAATAAAATGAAAATAATTGAAATCGACATATAAGTGCCGTTCCCAATTAGATCGATCGATTAATCGATTTATCGATCGATCGATGCAATTCGATTATTATCGATTCGCAAAACGTTTCTTCCTTTTCTTTCACTTTTTGTCCTTCTTTTTCTTCTTCTGCTTCTTAGTTTCTACTGTTGGTCCAGTGGCTACTCAGCTGCCAGTCTCTCTCGCCATTTCGTTTTATCTCTGACTGTCAGTGCTCCGATTCGTCGGCCTTAATGGCAAAACAAAACGACGTCCGTGTGGACTTTCGAAGGCCTTTAGTCATCCGCTATGTAGCTACCTCTCTTCGAAGATCTACCTCAAAGCTTTCTGTCAGTCTCCATCTTCTCTTTCTTTCTCTCTCTCTCTCTCTTTTTTTCTGGACATTCTCGATTTCTCTTTCTCTCTCTCTCTCTTTTTTTCTGGACATCCTCGATTTCTCTCTTTCTCTCTCTCTCTCTCTCTCTCTCTCTCTCTCTCTCATTCTTATGCTCTTCGAAAATCATTCCCAAAAAAAAAAATATGAAATCTTCTCCGTTCATTTTTTATTTCTTTTAGTTGCCCAGAAGACCGAAAAGGAAACACCCCATAGATTTACTTAAATCTTTCCATACACACACATACATTCACTCGTAATACTTTCTTTCAACGATTGTCGATAACTCTATCAAAGTCTTTACAATATTTATAGGACAAATATGAAGTATAATTAAATTGTATAATTGTATGTGACAATGAAGATTACAAAGTCGAGGTTCATCGAAAAATAGAAAAGAAATTCAGCGAGCTTAATTGTCATTGAATCGCGTCGGATTTAAAAAAAGAAAAAAAAAAAGAGAAGAAATATCTTGCTCTCTCGCTCTAACAGTCTTCGACTTTTTTTTCCTTTTCTTCTTTCTCGTTGTTTTTTCTTTCTTTCTTTCTTTTTTTTTTTTTGTTTTAATTTTTTTCATCTTCCCTCGACATCCTCTTTTTTTTATCTGTTATCTTCTGAACCGACTCGAAAGTGACTTTTGATGGATGCGCGCAAAGAGCTAACGTATAACGAATGAAATGAAATAAAAAAATAAAAAAGGGGAATACATATAAAAATCAGTTTTATTTAGTTGGTCAGTATTTTTATTAATTAATGGAAAGTATTTGTTTCTTTTCTTTTTTTAAATAACCGATCATTATATTTGAATATGTTAATTAGTATAAATAATTGTTAAGTGTCAGGATTAGCTCTCACTTTTATTTTCTCAGATTCTTTTAAAATATTACGACGAAATGTTTTGAAACAATTTTGGTTTTTGTTTATCTTCAGTTTTTGTTCGTTTGTTTTATCATCATTATTACTATTATTATTGTTATTATTATTGCTATTATTATTTAATTATTTTTTACTATTTCTTTTTCATACCGTTTACTCGAAGATCCGGTAAGCCTGAGATCCTTCTTCTTCTTCGACTTTTACATTACACCATACGTAATATTTTTTTTATGGTGTTTGTAATATTTTCAGTTATTTTTCTTCAAACGAAATGAAATAAAATAAAATAAAATAAAGTAAAGTAAAGTAAAGTAAAATGAAATAAAATAAAAAATGGGAATACACAAAAATTTTATTCTTTATTTGCCTTCAATCTTTCTTTCACTTTTTTTTATTTTTTATTTTTTTTTTGTGTTTTCCTTTTATCTATTTGTTTATTTATTATTATCATTTAATTAATTTTTACTATTTTTTTTCGCATCGACGCTTCGTTTACGCAACCGATCGTACTCGAAGATCCGATGTGTGTGAGATCCTTTATTTCTTCTTCTCCTTTTTTTCTTTTCTCTTTCTTTTATTTATTTATTTATTTTTAAATTATACGAAATATTTTCATGGTATGTTTCGTGAAACATATTCTTTACTTCCTTTCTCGTTTTACAATTACATGGATCTTTTGGATCTGTCATAGTATTTTTTACGATTCGGATTTGAGAAAAATATCATTCTGAAGAACTCGAGTCGAATATATGTATATCATTGCATTAGCGAGATAAGTACGAGGAAAAAGTAAGTTTATAGAAAATTTCAAAACGTTAAGAATTAGAGTAACAATTGGGAAATAATATTTGACTCATTTCCGAACGAACATCTCTCGCTTGTCGAAGAATTTTCTAAAACATATTTAAAACATCATCGTCGTCGAATAATTATCTAAAACATCGTCGTACAATAATTATCTAATTGTAATTAGAAAGCAATTTTTTTCTTTCTATTCTTTTTTTTTTCAAGAACTATTGGATTAATCGAGCAATTTACGTGAATGAAAAAAGAAAACAAAACAAAACAAAAAAAAAAAAGAAAAAGGAAAGGAAATAAAAAAAGAAAGAATTAAACAAAAACAAAATCAAGATTGTGCGATTGCTCTGATCATAATTCTTGAATTAAAATCACTTTCTACAATGTATCTTCTTCGAAAGACGATTGAAAATAGATAAATCTAAATGATTATTAAACTTAGATATTTTGTATGTACGTATATGTATTACACTATTAATTCTTCCTATTTTTTTTTTTTTATTCTGAATATTACGTGGCTACATATTCGAATGTAGATTTACCTAAATGGACTATTTCTATTAATTATTTGTTAATGCAAAAAAAGGCAGATGGAATTATCACGATCTCGAAAGCAACGGACGAAAGATAACGACGATCGATTTATATGGTCAAAGTTTTGCAATTTTTTTTTTTTTGAGTATGCAATATAGAGAGTAAATATTCAATTATTTCACATATGTGTGTGTGTGTGTGTGTAAAATACAATTTTTAATTAATCTTCTATAAATCAATTGTAATTGTAGGTGTTTAAAAAAAAAGGAATTATGTAATGTAAAAGTAGTATAATATAATTATACTAATATTTAATTATAATAATTATTATTATATTATTATCTAATATATATATATATATATATATATATATACTATAAGCAAAATATTACTAGTATATAGTGTAAGTATATAATAATTATGCAATAATATTACCAGTATATGTAAATATCGTATAATTTATTTATATGTATTAGTATAATTATATAATACTAACTGTAAGGAAAAAAATACGGAAAAAAAAAATTTTGTTCCTAGTACAACATAATTATATCACTTTATACCGATTATTCATTATATAATTGATATAATAAAAACAAATATATATATATATATAATAAACACTTTGGATAAATACAACGAAATAAGAATAATAAATTTTTTGACAACAGAATGAAAAGCAAATTTAATAAATACGTAATATATAATAAATTCAAAGTTGCACAACCTTATATGTGATTTTAAAAAAATTGAATTTTTATTTGTTTATAGAAAAAAAATCGATCTTCCAAGATTTGAAAAAATATATATATATACATATACATATATATATCGAAAAAAAATCGAATAAATACTCTCACATTGACTCGATTATACTCGTTACCTTTTACACGACACGAACGAGATTATACAGCAACACTTTTTAATTAGCTATCATAGAAAAATACCATTTTCATTAATCGCAAATCGTGCAGAAACTATACACACTCGATTATAATAATAATAATAATATTATTAATATTGTTATTATTATTATTATTATTATTATTATTATTATTATTATTATTATTATTATTATTGTTATTATAATTTTTTGAGGAGACCAAAAGTCGATCGCCCTTTTTCTTGTATATATATCAAATCGCTAAGCTTTACAAAATTTATCATCAATAAATTTACGCTATATTACGCTTAATCGTATGTATGTGTTCGTGTGTAATTATAATATTATATGTTTATAATAGTATGTGTTTGTGTATGTGTGTACGTATATATTAAATTGTTGAGTGAAAATTCGTGCTTATGTTTCACGTGAATTTCAACATCTCTTCATGCATTAATACATTACTATATAATAATCGCTAATACGTATATATATGTACATATATACGTATACATATATTATATATATATATATATACATATATATATATGCACATATATTTAGTATAATACTCGCGTAAATTATTGCATTGGCAGGACATTGCACTGGTGCGTTTGTTACTTTCCACGAAAACTAGTACCAGATACATATACATACATATATCTATATATATATATAATATATAAATATATGTATAATATAAATAAGTACTCATATCTCTTGGATTAAGTTATCATTTAAATCAAATCCTTCTTTGTTCGTTTATTAGTTCGTATTTAACAATTAATTTAATTCAACATAAATAAAGGAAAAATATTGCACTTATTTGTTTTCTTTTTTCTTTCTTTTTTTTTTAAAGATAAAAAAGAAAAGTAAACAAAAAAAGAAAAAAAAAAAAAAACGAATCATCACATCGCGCAACTTTTTTTTTTTTTTCTTTTCTTTTCTTTTTTCCTTTTAGAAATACAACGAACGAAATATAACTTTAAGCCATGATCGCAACGTCAAGCGATTAGATTTATATAGAGGAAAAATAATAATAATAAAAAAAAAAGAGAGAGAGAGAATAATAATGAAAAGAAGAAAATATATTATCAACAATATAACAAGGAGAGAAAAAAGAAATTAAATTAATTGATAATTAATAAAGATATTAAATAATAATGATAATAAACAATATAAATATTTTCACATCATCAGCCATCGCCGGTACAGTTAACGTGGTTAACACTCGCACGCAAAAAGAGTTTTATCTAATAATCTATTATCTAAGAAAATCTCTCTAATACATATCGTTATAATATTAATAGAAATCAATTTTTAGAAGGCTCCTGCATTATTATTATTATTATTATTATTATTATTATTATTATTATTATTATTATTATTAATATTATTGTTATTATTATTATTTATTATTATTATTATTATTTTTATTATTAGTTAGAAGACACATCCTTCACTCTTCTCGTATTTTATTCGACCATAAAAAAGCGGATTAAATAAGGAAATATGTATGTACCAATGCGTCATATATAATATATGTATATAATACCTATGTATATATTTCTATATACTGCTATGTAACGTCTAAATGACGTTCAATCGTCAGCTGTGATAAAGGACTAGATTCAAAAATGTACGAGCTCGATTCTAACGATATTCAAATGAAAAAAAAAAAATCACATTTGTCGTTTCTTCTGTTTTGCGTTTTATATTTTCGTTTAATCTTTTCAAGTTTAAAAGATAGATCTTCTGAACGCGCGAAATACGTTTAGAATCATTTTTTATATATATATATATATATATATATATATATATATTGCTTTTCCTTTCTTTTTCTTTTTTATTTTTCTTTATTTTGTTTTTCTTTTTCCCCTTTGAAACTGTTCAAATCGAACTCGTTGAATTTTGTATCCCGCAAAAAGAAATTTCGTAATTAATTTACTATCATCCCTTCTATCGCGCTAAATCTGTCGAAGCGTTTTTTTTTTTCGTCTCGTTTCAATTTTCTCCGATTTTCTTTTTATTTGTTGCTTTTTGTTTTGTTCGTTCGTTCGTTCGTTTGTTTTTTATTTGATTTTATCGATTTTATTTTATCAGCTTTTTTCATTTTTTTTTTTTTCTTTTCATTTTTCTAATATTTCACAGGCAGCGTCGTAGCCATCGAAGCGTATAAATAATTACGTTCATTTAAATCGTGTGTGCGACGAAGACGTAAAGAAAAAAATAATGAAAAAAGAAAATAAATAAAGAAACAAACGAAAAAATCGTCCTTAAAACGCGTGGCACAAAGAATTTCTTTCTAACGGTTAAGTAACGCGTTAATTATATTAGAAGACTATTAATATATCGATGAGGCAAATGAATATGTATGATTAATGAACACACATATATAAAGAAAAATTATAATAATACGTATGACGATTGAATTAATGAAACAAATTTTTTGTCTCTAGGAACCAGCCTTAAGACTTACTGAAACTCGCGAAACGATTATGATCGTGAGTGCAAGTAACATATATATATATGTATAATATATCGTACTATTATTATATTATATTATATTATTATTATATTATTATTATCGTTATTAAATATTCTCACGTGCGAAAGAAAGAGAAAAGAGAGAGAAAGAAAAAGAGAGAGATTCGCAATTCTATCGTCGAAAAAATGAATGGAATTACATTTGATACGATAACGAACGAAAGAAGCATCTCGGTTACGATTATTTTCTATATTTTTCTATATCCTAATGAATAGAAAAGCAAACTAATCAAAACCCTTCTCGATATCAAGGACTAGAAGGATCCTTCAGTAAACGTACCAGAGGATTCAGTTTACCTTCCTCGGAGTTTCTGTACTCCTCCAGAAGCTGCGAAACGAAATAACAAAAAGTGTTTGATTATTTAACTGAGATTACTTTTTACCTAATTTTATCATTCGTATTATTAGAAATTAATTTTAGAGAATTAATTTGTTTTATTTAAGCTGAAAAATTAATCAAGAAAAAAATTTTTATATATAATCTGGACGAGATTATGAAAAAAGCGTTATAAATTTTATTACATCGATTGGAATTAATTTCTGCGTTAAAGTGAAATATTATTTAACGAAAAATTTCAAGTAAATGTATTGTAAAATGTTACGCAATGTAAATATATATATATATATATATATACACATATAAAATAATATCGTAGATAATAGATATATCGTGTATTATTAAAAATGTTACGAAAAAAAATTAACAAATATTATTAACGTTGTTACAACCATTAATAAAATAATTTTTCATTCGATTAAGAAAAATATCGAAAAATTATTTAACGTAATATAATGAATAAATGCACAACGATATGCGACGAGACAAGTTTTATGTATTTATGTACACACGTAACGATTAAAGCATATATAGATATATATATTTTTTTAATCTTTTACCTGATAAGATAATTCACACGAGAGAATGGCCTTTGCCTCTGGATTGCAATGCGTAGCTGCCAGTAATGCCGGTAATGTGTACGGCGTTAATCTTGGATCACCATAAAATGGGAAGGGTAATGTACAAAATTGTTGGAGAACGCTTGGTCCAGCACCAGCTGATTGGAGGATCAACTGTAACGAATATAAATAAAAAAAAATAAATAAATAAATAAAAACAATAAATGAATAAATAAAAATTGAATAAAATATTATACAATATAAAGTATATACTCAAATGATGTTTCATTACATATATATGTATATATTTATTGTAATAATATATTTGATATTTAATAATAACAATAATAATAACGTCATAAATGAACAATAATTCTTTTTTCTACTTTTTTGCTCTATAATAGAGAGCAAATAAATTCGTTGAATTTCGCTAATAAATTCGTTGAAAATTGCAAATAACCCGTATCATTGTTAGAAAAAAAAAGAAAAAAAAAAAAAATTGATTGGCAACATAATTAAGATGGCGAAGCTAATAAGTACATACATACATAAGTAATCGTGGGAAACGAGGAACGTCTAAAGAATTACTTAACCAGGTGTTACGGAAGCTAGAGAAAATATAGTAAACTGCTAAGACACATCTGCGTTCTTGTATGTCCTCAGAACAAGAACACAAATTACTATGAAAAGCACCTGCACGAAATTCTTATATTATAGGAAGTACCCACATGACTTATTTACATTTCTACGAGTATATATCTATGTACGTACGTACGTACGTACGTATGTATGTATGTATGTATGTATGTATGTATGTATGTATGTATGTATGTATGTATGTATGTATGTATGTACGTACGTTAAAGTGCAAAGACGTTTTTTTTCCAACTCTAAACGAATCAATAAATATTCTCCATTTATTATCATAACTGTCTACTATAGATATATAAAAAAAAAAAAACAACGAACATAAACATTATGTTTTCGTTAAAGTTTAATTTTATTTATAATATGTTGATTATAAAAATGAAACTCTATAATATTACAATTTTATCACTTCATTAATGAAAAGGAAAAAAAAAAAAAAAAAAGCAACAAAAATTAGAAAATTAGACGAAACGTAGACCCGAAAAGTCAAACATTAAAGCATAAAGAAAAGGGGCGAAAAAAACAAAGAAATAAGAACAACAAGTGTACAATTAAAACAAAATTCCTGAGGTCTCGATCGGATCGAACATTCGAAAAATCTAAATTAGAAATCTGCCGTCTCGGAGTCAGGATAACAAGAGGGAAAAAGAAAATTAAAAAAAAAAAAAGAAGAAGAGAGAGAGAGAGAGAGAGAGAACGAGAAGAAAAGAACAAAAACAAAAAAAGAAACAAAAAAAGATACGAGATAGACAGAGACAGGCTTTCTTCGTGGCGTCACCCGTTACATTTGCCGTGAAATGCAGTGCACGGTGTTTAACATGCTGCCGAAGAGAGAGAAAGAGAGAAAGAAAGAAAGAAAGAAAGAGAGAAAGAGAAAAAGAGAGAAAGAGAGAAAGAGAGGAGGAAGAAGCTGTTAGACACAACACACTCAGCGGACCTCCCATCAATATACGAGCGAATGCCGTTAAGATATATTTACTTCGTTCCATTCCATACGTCAGGAGCGTGCGCTCTCGCACGCGTATTCACACACACACACACAAACACATATACATACATACATATATAAACGTATACACACATACAAACATAAATACATAGAAAACACGCGTGTGCATTTATCCAACATCCATGAACGTTTTCTGCATCGGGATGTAACGTTGAGTGCATAGCCGACGTTGCACATTCGTCTTTCGGCGAGTCTTTCGGCTCTTTTTAAGACGTCGCTACCACCCCTCTTCTCTCTCTCTCTCTCTCTCTCTATCTCTCTCCTTCTTCTTCTTCTTCTTCTTCAACCTTTACATCCCCATCTCCATCCCCCTTTTCTTTTTCTTTTTTTTCTTTTTCTCCTTCTTCTTCTTCTTCTTTTTCTTTCTCTCCCTCACCAAACTAACGGCCCCTACCAATCGAGAAAACTCTTCGAAGTGTTAGTAGGTACGCGAGAAACGAAACACTTTTAAGCGCATCCGCGAAACATCTGCGAGAAACTCTAACCGCTTCTTCATCTTCATCATCGTCATTTACTCCTCCTCTTCCTCTTTCTCTTCTTCCTCCACCTTCTTCTTGTTCTTCTTCTTCTTCTTTTTTTACTTTTTCTTCCGATTTCTTCTTCTTATTTCTTCTTCTACCTATATTGCTTCGGAGCGTTCAGCGCGCGTGCCAAATCCCTTGGAAAAGTCTGTTTTTATACATTTCTTTTTTCTTTTTTCTTCATCGATCAAGTTTTTGATTTGGTTTTTAACATAACGTATCCAAGTACTTCTTCACGAGATTTTCTTACACGTCCTCCGAGAGAAGTAATTCGTTCGTTGGTAATTTTCTGATAATATTAATGATAGAATGTTGTTTTTTAGCTTTCTATTTTAATTACGTGTTATTATGTAAGATTGCAAATTAATTAGGTATATGAATTTATATGAAATATTATATTGTATATTGAGAAAAGAAAAATCAATACGATTTAATATATTATATATTAATTGTGTATATGTGTGTATACGTATATATATATATATATATATATATATATATATATATATATATATATATTATAAATTAAGAAAAAAGAAAAATTAATAAAACGTAATATTGTCTCGTCTCTTACGAACGATATTTATGGTAAATAAGATACATTTTGTTGGTATATTAAATGTTTGCTTTATATTTTTGTAAATTAATTATATAAATTATTACGCGAAATGAAGAGTGTATACATAAAAAGAATGGAAAAAAAAGAATATATGATTTAATATCGTCTTGTTTCTTTCAGGCGACGTTTGAATATTATAATGTTACTTAAATATTATATTAAATGCTTTCTTTCTAATTATATCAATTACGTGAACAAAGAAAAAGAAAAAAAAAAAAAGAAAAAGATTTGATTACTATATATATAATATTAAATAAAATTCATTCAAATTACATATCGAATTATTATTTTTCTCTGTTAATTAATTATACCTATGAGTCACACGAAAATGAAGACAAAAATTAATTAAACAAACAAACAAACAAACAAACAAACAAACAAACAAATAAATAAATAAATCTATATACTGTTTGATCTTTTTTTTCTAAAGCCATTCGTTGAAAACTATAAATCGAATCGATGAATTTAAGAGTTTGTTGAGGCGATTAAAACAAGACTGTTTCGAATGAAGTCATTCTAAGTGGTTTATGTAATTCACCCGATGCATCAGTCAGTATCTTTTTACACGAATGCCACTGTGACACATACTCTCTCTCTTTCTCTCTCTTCTTCTCTGTTTTATTCCGTACGAACACATACCGGGTGGTAATTTTCGTAAAGTATTCTCTCTTTCTTTCTCTTTCAATAAACTAAATAAAAACCAACGAGCAAATTGATCTTGAATAAACTACATTAGATTTTTTTCTCTCTTCTTTACTCTATCCTATTCTATTCTATTTTCTCTACAACTTCGTAGAGAAAGAAACTGGATTTTTAACTAAAAATCTTTTACCTTTACCACGATTTTCATCGTTTTGATAAAAATCCAACGAAACGCGTTTAAATGCTCGATCAGAGTTTAAGAGAAAATCATCGAATCCAATCTGTTGGAAATTCAATAAAGATCTCTTAGAAATTCAAAGTTTCTCTATCAGGAAAATTTTCTATCACGATATTTTATATCGTCGAGATAAATTTCTACGATATTATATCTAAAACATAGTAGGATCAATGATTCTCTTTTTAAATTGCGAGTTGGAAAAAGTAATCATATCTCTTCAAAAATTAATTTTACATCTCGTATATATACCTTTGCGTTAAAAGAAATGTTTTCCTCTCTTTCTCTATTGCACACACATGCATTCTCATTCAATCTCAATGCAAATATATCTTAAACAATCTAAGATTAGTCACGTTTCGATATGCATCTTGCATTATAACTAATTTATAAATCCACACATTCTCTCTTTCTCATTCAATCTTAATACAAATACATCCTAAACATTTTAAGATTAGTCACATCTCATATTCAGATTATATCACAACAAATGTATATATAAATTCACAGATGTCCATTCTCTCCTTCCCTCCCCCCCCCTCTCTCTCTCTCTCTCTTTTTTTCTCCATCTAAATCGATTCTAATTACAACAGAAACGAGCACTTATCACAAAGGACATTTCTATGTTCTTCTTGTTAACGGTACTGACTCGTCGTATAAGAATATACAGATATAGGGTGAGGGTGAGAGAGGGAGAAGGGTAGGGAGAAGGGGGTGAGGGTGGGGTCGGAGATTGGTACAAACTAGGTATGACTATACTCTGGAAATATTCGTCTTTCGAGTAGGAGAATTCCGACGGACTGGCGCCGTTTAGGTACGTCGTCATAACGTCCCTTTTTTTCTGCGTGGCTATCGAGGGACATTTTTCGAGATATCGAACCTCGTACCTTCTTCTTCTCCTCCTCCTCCTTCTTCTTCTTATTCTTATTCTTCTTCTTCTTCTTCTTCCTATGTTCAGAAATCAGCCATGGAAGAAACCAAGTGGCATTCGAGCTATGCTCGAGGATATCGAAGGAATGGCCACCTAAGATTAGACGTACCGAGCGACTCGGCAACCTCCAAAGTGCATTCGTTCTGCTCTTCTACTCTCTCTCTCTCTCTTTCTCTCTCTCTCTCTTTCTCTATCTATCTGTCTCTTTCTTTCTTTCTTTCGTTTTTTCGTTTTTTCTTTCTTTCTCATGGAACCAGAAAATTCTACCTACCGTGAGCCTAATTGTTCGCTTTTATAGCCTTTTTTCTTTTTCTATCTTTTTCTTTTTTTTTCCTCCGTTTTTTCTGTTTTATTTTCTCTCTCTCTCTCTCTCTCTCTCTCTCTCATTTATTTTTTTTTTTCATTTTCTCTTCCTATCTCAACCAAGTTGCCTATAAGCCATGGTCGAATACTCTCTAACACGTGTTTCACAGTAATTAGCTTCGAATACAACGTCTTACGAGAAAATATTTGTTATTCGATATTGTATTTCTTTACGATATTATTCTCCGTTTGATATCGAAATTTGATTCAGGTAAAATTTGTATGAATGTATGTATGTATATACACGTATGTATATAAATATAAGTTTAATTAGGTATATATGGTGTTTTCTTTTTTCTTTTCTTTTTTTTTTACGTGCTAATATTTGATTTGAGTTTACCTGATTTTCCGTATTGTTAACAGCGAAATATCCGAGAACGGTGAACAATTCGGATAGGATGTAGGTACCACTCGTGTTTTGGTTACCAGAAGTACCAGATGTTGATTTTTCTGTTAGCGGATCTCGTGATAGACGGGTTATCACTTGGCTCGCTATCAGTCGCCATTGTAGACTCGTTCCTTCTGATCCAAGAAGATTCTGAAACAAAAAGAAAAAACGAAAAAAATATATACATATATTTATGTACAATATATTTATAAAAATATATAAACAATACAAATGTCGATCGCAGATACGGGTAGATTATTGAAATAAAATTATGTGCACGAAGGAAAAGGAAAATATTTTACAAAATACTTGAAACGAAAATATTCAAAGTGTAAAGCAAACTTTGACCCAAAAAATCATAAAATAAAATACTTGAACGATTAAACAAAAAAAGATTATTTTCAGTCCACGCATACACAGATCGTACGAATAAAAATATTATCAAAGATCAATACAAAACGTAACGAGGACGAACATATTTTACAAAAATTAAGAAAAAAAAAAGAAAAGAAAAGAGAAACAAGAAAAAAACAAAAATGAACCAATATTCCTGCAACACAAAAAAGGAGAAAGAAAAAGAAAGAAAAAAAGAGAGAGAGAGAGAGAGAGAGAGAGAAAGAAAAAAATCTTCAAAGGTACAAAACAGAAATAATAATTAATACGAGCTATAACATTCGAAATATTCCAAGGGAAGAAATCTAAATCCTAATCATCGTTAATCAGAGATGACGACCGTGGTCACAGAAATGGTTCTCGTCTATATCAAAGAGAATGGATAATAAACGTTGGTTTTTCGGCAAATGCACTATGGGAGATCGTTGGGAGGACCCATTCGGGATAATCGACGAAGTATCCCGTGGGACAAAACGCCAGCAAAGGTTGGCAGCACACGGCCCTATCCTACGGGACTATCGGATAGCCCTCGATGCTTTTTACGGATGTTGGAGAGGGTTTGTGAGGGGGGTGAGAGGAGGAAGGGTGGGAAGGGGGCGCGAGGTGCCGTTTCGATTCAATTCGTGGTCTCATCTCGTTGCGAACTTCACGGGAGGGCTTTCTTCCTTGACAGCTGAACCCCATGATACACGATATCTCCATCGAGTCCGACATAGAGCTATATATACGTATGTGTGTGTGTGTGTGTGTGTATATATATATATGCATCTAATGACAAGACCCTTTGTGAACCGAGACACAAAAACAACAGCCGACAGGAGGTCTTACAAGAAATCCGAATTTTCTTTTACGATCGACGCTCTTTCGATATTAAGATTGGTTGTGATTTAAAAAAAAAAAGAAAGAAAGAAGAATTTTAGGAATCTACTGATGTAAAAGAAAATACTTATTGTTGGGATAAAAAAAAATTATTATTCGGATTTATCGAATCACTTACGAAGACTGATTTAATTTGAGAAAAGAAACGAGAAAAAATTATATATATATATATATATATATATATATATATTATATAATTATAAATTAGATTTTTAATGAACTAATCATCGGTTTTAATAAAAATATATATATATCGATATACTCGATTATATTATATATAGATATAACACAGAAAATAATTTTGCTACAAATTAAGATCTCGAACGAATTTAAAAGTAATAAAGAGAAAAAGAGAAAGAACGTGTACCTGTGTGTGTGTGTATACTTTATACAATAAGGAAGATAGAAACGATTCAGAGATAACGTGCCTTGGGCTAGGCAAAGGAAAGGGTTCGCTAAAAGACCTTTGTCCTTTCTCGCTCGATCGAACGACAGCTTTCTCTCGGCACCTAATTACTTGAGTGGACGTGGACGAGGCGCCTAAAAGAATACGTTCTACTCTATTCCGAGGTCGAACAAGTTAGTCACCCATTTTCCTTTCTATTTTATCTGACTTCTCTTCTTTTAGGTAGTTTCTTTAGTATAACCTCGTAATTCTCTTAGAAGATAACGTGTTAATCTTTTTCTCGTTCGTTCTTTTTATATCAACTCTTTTTTAAAAAAAAAAAAAAAAAAAAAACAGGATATTATTAACTCTAAATATATCCTTATATACACATACATACATACATAAATATATATATATAAATATTATATATATAAAAATACTATATATATATTTAAACTAAGATATAAAGTAGTATATTACAATATAATATAATATAACTTATCATATAATCTCATATACTTATAATATTTATTATAAAAATTATATACTGTGTGTGTATAAAGTATATATATATATATATGTGTGTGTGTGTGTGTGTGACACAATTTATCTAAAAAAGAAAATATATGAAAAAAATTGTCGATCACATAATATCTAAAGGAGATTTCAAATTTAATTTACAAATTAAATTTAAAGATCGATTATATATAAAATTGTAACTCACCTGGAACCTCTGAAGATCTAGTTCAGCGAAAGCCTTGAGTAATCGTAGTCCACGTATTATCAACATTCTCGTGGCTATCGAAGGCATCGTTTGATTCGGCGTAGGTGAAGATCCCTTTTGATTGAACGTATTCAAAGCAACTGCTGCATAAAGTGCACCAATTGCACCAGCTGCTTCCGTTGTAAACAAGCTCGATATGAGATGTGTCTCCGTGCTTGTGGTTTGCTCGTTATTCTCGTTGTTGTTATTATTATTATTGTTGTTATTATTATTATTATTATTATTATTGTTATTATTATTATTATTATTGTTATTGTTATTGTTATTGTTATTATTGTTATTACTATTATGAACTGGATTGTCAGGAGTGATCGAACGTTTCAAATGATAACAGATACGTGTGAGTAGATCGAAGGACGCCAACAACAAAGGTGACTCGTGTTCTTGATCCAAAAAGAAATCTGCTTCTATCAGTGCACGACTGTGAAGCGAGACTTTCTCGACCAGTCCGCCTGCTATCAAATATCTGTAACAAGAAAAAACAAAAAAAAAAAGAAAGAAAGAAAGAAAATAAATTAAAAATGAAATGAAGAAGAAAAAAGACAAAAGAAAACAAAAAAAAAAGAAAGAATAATTTTGTTGTAGATGTCTCGTTAAAAATACGCACAGAGAAACCCTGACTTGATATCTTATGATTCGTCCACAAAGTATACAATGTGTGGTAACGGTAAAGTGTGCATATGGGTGGTAAAGAGAGAGAGAGAGAGAGAGAGAGAGAGAGAAAGAAAGAGAGAGAGAAAGAAAAAACAATATATTGCTTACAGGACAGCATGTGTGACGGTGTAACACGAGAGGATTATAACATCAGTGAGTTATAAAGAAAAAGAGAGAGAGAGAGAGAGAAAGAGAGATGTCCATATCTGTAGTTATATGTAAGAGAGAGAAAGAGAAATGTAGAGACGACCATATTTCCGTATATATCTAAGAGAGAGAGGAGAGAAATAGAGAGGGGTTGAACATTGTCAGTACGCGATGCTCATTCTATCGGGTTGTTGTATATGTTTTCTTTTTCTATTTTCTTTTCCTTTCTTTTTTTTTCCATTTCTTTTTGTAGGCAACCCCATATCCCCACCATCTAGCACTCGTGTGCCCCCATAGAGTAGAGTGCCTCGTTGTCGAGGGGTGCGTGGCTGTCAGTGCGTATTATCGCCATCCCTAATGCTTCTACGCTGCACAGATACTAAGCCAAATTTAACTCTTATACATACACACACACATATATAATACATACATACATAGATACATATTACTACTACTGCTACTACACATACACGCACACATGTATGTATGTATTATGTATGTATGTATGTATGTATGTATGTATGTATGTATGTATGTATGTATGTATGTACATGCCAATAGCTATTAGAATATACAATAGGACGTGGTGGTGCATGGAACGACACAAGTGCATCGTACTACTTGCTTATATGTGCCCTACCGAAGGGCCCAACTGTCGTGTCTAATCATAACTAGCTGGAAGCTAATCCTATGCGAAAATGTGTTCATGTGGGTGGATGTATACACACGTCTATACGCGTCTATGTATGCGTTGCTATGAATCTGTATGACACCCTCATACTTTTTCTATTTTCGAAGTCCTGTCACGTGGCACGAGCCAAGAATCCACCGATCATTCTTATGGACCTATTATTTACGGACGTTTTCATTTTTCCAAGTGCCTGAATAATATTATTGGCTGTGATTTTTACAAGTCAAAGTTTACGATTAAGTAACTCCAAACTATATATCGATCGGTTGGAAGAAAAATTTTTTTATTGATAAAAAATCATGAAAATAAAGGAAAAGAAAAGTAAAGATTAAACAAATAGAAGAGAATCGTATCGAATGATTTAGACAATGTTATTTATCATGAAATTTTAATCAAGTACCGAGACGTACTATTAAATATAAACATTTATTTATCTTATCACGATATCATAGCATCTCTTTTATCGACAAAATAATTATCTAATAAAATCATGAGAGAATTTAAAAATGAAATTAAAAGATTAATGAACAAAATGTCGATGATAATAATACTTGAAAGTTAATGATATTACGAATAAATATCAAGGAGGAGTACCAAACAATAGATATACAAATTTACTTGTCTTTCGCTATTATTAAAAACAAAAAAAAAGAAGAGAGAGAAAGAAAAAGAAAAAGAGAAAGAGAGAAAATTGCATAATAAAATTATTCAAAGAAACAAGAAAAAGAAAAAACTAAACAATAAATAAATAAATAAATAAATAAATAAATAGAAGAAGATGAGGATCTACGTCAAAATGAAGTAAATATAAATGCTCGATACGGTTCGTGTGATCGCGAATTCGCGTTTATTCGTGATAGAAAGTAACGACTCGTGTTATCGTCGCATAATTCGTCGATAAATTTGAAGGGCGAGATAAGTCCTTCCTAATCTCGGTCGCATGTCTGCCGAAGAGAAACGAAGCGAGAACGTGGAGAAAAAGAAGCAAAAAGAGAAAGGGAAAAGAAGAGAAGGGGAAAGAGAAAGAAGGGAAGGAAGGGTACGCACAACAATGAGCAAACGAGTGTCGATCGTAGGGATAAAGTAAATTCTCTAATAAAATGCGTTGGGATGCGCGTTTCTTCAATGGATTAGGATTACTCGAAATTGTAGGTACCTATTATACGTATCTATATGTTTGACCATTCCTATATGTATTTGTTGCAAGACTTACGGGATTACATTTCGAAAGAACCCCACCCCCGTCCCCACTATCTCTTTATCCACATAAACCATAATAACACGAGTAATATCGAAAAATTAACTGGGACTCTTATATTTTGTCTAGGACGCGTCTTGATATCATATTTTTTATTCGTTTAACAAAATTTCTATTTTTATCATAGATATATATATATATATATTTTTATAATTTTTTTAACATTCATATTTGTTGGTTTTCTAGAATGTATTCTTGTGATCGTGATGGATATTGAAATTATTATTGTGGCTTATATATCATTAAAAAGAAAATTTTTAAAATACATTTACTTAATACGGATCTATTTATTCGATCATTATTTTCATAGATTAATATTTATTAATTATTATTCTTGGATTAAGACGAAAATGATAGTGCTGGATAGAAGAAAAAAAATTTTTTAACTATCTCCTTAGGATCTATATTGCGATAATGATGATTTGAATATCATACACGTTATTGTAATTCTTCTTTTACGATCTCAATGAATTCCAACTGAATGGTAGTAAAAATTTATATGTAGGTATATGTGTATATGTATATATATATGTATATATATATATATATATATAAAAGTGAAAAAGAATTGATTGAACTTCGTACGAATCAACTTTTTATACAATATAAAACGAACAGGAAATTCCTTTTTTAAAATAAAATTGAAAAAAAAACGGAATATCGATCAACAAGTATTTTCTTTCGTTTTTCATCTTTTTTATTTTTATTAGATTCTACGAATCTAAATAAACGTATTCTTTTTTGTTCTATTTTTTTTTTCAAAATTAATATTACTAAAAATCAACGTACTCCATACATACATACATACATACATACATACATACATACATACATACATACATACATACATACATACATATATACTTATTTCGAAAGAGAGAAAGCAACCTAAGAAGCTAATTTTGTCGAGGACTTAACAGTAAATTAAATTCGCTAGTCGGTAAGCGAGGATCTTTCGAACGAACGAACGAACGAGCGAAGCAATTCGGAAGGACCAGGAAGATCCGATCTAGCGATCTTTACGCACGTCCGAACAGGGGCGAACTGAGAGCTTTGAACAGGGTGCATCATCGCCCTGAGATTGCGATCTATCATTGAATGTTTGCGGGGGGTTCGAGCAAATACATTGAATTTATTTATTGCCCCACCATTTCTACACCACCTCACCCACCACCCTACTTCCATTGCGATAGAAACTTGGATCCTGAATTCTCTCTCTCTCTCTCTCTCTCTCTCTCTCCCTCCCTCTCCCTCTTTCTCTCTCTCTCTCTCTCTCGTTTATAGTCGTCATACTCGGTGGTTCCTTCATGAAGAAAGAGGGAGGCCACAGCCTAGCAAGCAATCGCTACCCCAGCAGCTCTTTGCCATTAGCTAACCATATGATTATTTCATAGCCAGCTTGCAAGGGTGCATATCTTTATGTTGTATACTTCACACAGGAGGGGGCGTTGCCACTCACATTCGCTTATTCTCTTTCTCTCTCTCTCTCTCTCTCTCTCTCTCTCTCTCTCTCTCTCTCTCTCTCTCTTTTTCTCTCTCTATCTCTCTATCTCTTACTCCTACTCCTGCTGAGTAGCTTATGCGATTTGCTGCTAGCCTACCGACATACTTGAATGCACTCAGATGGCTGGAAAAGGTTAGCAAGATGGCCAATTGTATTGAACTAACAAGATTTCCTTTGCCATTTTCCAAAAGCTTTTTTTCCCTTGTTTTTCTCGTTGTTCCTTTATTTTTTTTTCTCATCTCTTTTTTTTCTCTTTTTTTCTCTCTTTTTTTTTTTTCTTCATTTTTATTACGTTAAAAACAAGTTGTGTGACAAAGAAAATAAGATGACTATCTTTTTGAAATTTTATCGGCATTCGGATGACCTAGTCAAAAGACTAGCCAATAGAATGGTAAATCGAATAGTATCGGACTAAAAATATTTTGTTGTTTTTTTTTCCTTCTGCTTTTTTTTTGCTCCTTTTTCTACTTTCTCTCTTCTTCTTTCTTATTACGTGTAAACAACAAGGTATTATTTATCGTACGACAAAGAGAATAAGACGATGACTGCGTATAATTCTGAAGTAATATTCACCGAGTATATCTTCCCTTGAAATTTGCTCGAGATGTTTGTTCAACGAAATTAAGAAGAGTGTTGAAAGTGACACAATCGTATGATAGTTGAGAGTTAAGGAAGAGGAATCGTAAAACCCGAGGCTTTTCCAAGCAGTCTTCTTACTTACAAACGTTACGTACATGTAAGTTACTTGGAATTTGATCAAAAAAAGAAAAGAAGAGAAGAAAAGAAAAGAAAACAAAACAAAACAAAAAGAACAGGAGAGGGAGAGAGAGATATTCAAAAAAAAAATAAAAGAATAACAATTAAACTAATAAATAAATAATTAAAAACAAACAAACAAACAAACAAACAAGCTTCATCTCTTTCCGTCTCTGTCTCTCGACTCTCGCGAATTTGATCGTTAAAACGTTTTGCAGAAAATTACACGCGATATTTTCAAATATCGTTGAAAACACAAAACCCGCGTAGGTCTCTCCTTTGCCGATTTTTGGTGCTCAATGATAATCGTGGAGGATGAGGGAGGGGAAAGAGGATGTATGTGGGAAGGGAAGAAAAAGTGGCGGAGTGGGGAGATGAAAAGCTTTGCGGGATTTTATTCGTAAACATTCGGGCAAAGTAGAATATGATAAATAAGAGATGCGTATTGTTGAAAACGAACATTCACAGAGGAGTGTGAGAGGGAGAGGGGTGAGGGTCGCCATTTAAACATTACGTGGGATTATCCGACGGGAATAAATGATGTCGTGAAAGCATCTATGAATTTTACATACATACATATATATATATATATATATATATATATATAAACAAAAAATAAAATTAAAAATAAAAAAACTACACACAAATACACACAGAAAAAGAGAGAAAGAAAGAGAGAGAGAGAGTAAATTGACTCGTAAATATTTAATACGATGTACTGTATGCAACGAGAGAAAGAGAGAGAGAGAGAAATAAAGAAGAAAAGAAAAAAGAAAAGAAATATTCCGGTCATATAAAATATAAAAGTGACGAAGCGCGAGTAATGGAACGGTAAAGAAGAATTTCGTTTATATACGTGGGATAACCCCTACGTAAAATTTCAACAACAAACGACACGGCAAATTTGCAATCGGCCGAGGATCGATTATCCTCGCACACAACGACAGTACCGTCGCCGTTCTTCCACGAGTTTGACAAGGGCCCCCTGCACACTTGTTACAATATTTACAGAGTCGTCCCTAGGATCCACCCCTGAAACCGAATCCCCGGCTGCCATTGACAAGTGTGTCTCCTGTTCCTAAATTTTAGCATTTCGCCCTATCCTACCCCTCACCTACCCTAACACCCACTCACCCCCTGCTACTACCCTCTTTCTGTCTGTACCACTTCTTCTTCTCTCTTTTTCTCGGCATCCATCCAACCACGATTCTCGAAGTAGAGAGAGAGAGAGAAAGAGAGAGAGAGAGAGAGAGAAAGATATATATATATATATATATATATATATATATATATATATATATATATATATATATATATATATATACACACACACGTAGAGAGAGAAAGAGAAAGAAATTTTTGTTGTATAAAAAATATGCAAACCACATCAACTTGTCTACTCTAATCGACTCACGAACGTAACTCCGCGAATTCGAGAAATTAATAAATTCATCGTGCATCGAGTTTATAGGATTATCTATATCTCTCTGAAAGTGAAAAATGAATAAATACGATCAAATTGTACGTCAATATCAAAACGAATAACGAGTTTCATTGAAAATTTCACAATGGCCACGAGTGATTTTAACGATTTACAATTACATCCCGTTATACGTACATATGTAGGTATATAAGTACCTACGTTGTAATGCGTATATACGTATATACGCAACGTTACTTTACTTATTATGTACATATTGTATCTTCGAAATGATCAATAAAATGGCTAGGTGTATATATATGTAAAAAAGAGAATGTAAAAAATATAAAAATAAAAATCGTATTAGTAATGACGGTTCATTATATTCCGTTCTCCAAAGTCTAACATCTCTCTCTCTCTCTCTCTTTCTCTCTCTCAAGTTAACTTTTTCTCGAAACGTAATTACCATGAAGGATCGAGGTATGATAATTATCCTCGTTCAAGGCCACAGAGCACATTCTCGTTTGAGCTCAACTTCTCTATTTTCGTTTCTCCCTTATATTTCTCTTTTTCATTCACTTGTTGTACGACGCATTTTACCATCATCTTTAATTCGGCCTGCATCGATGAGTTTACGTTAAAAATCAATGAAGAAGATAGATAAATAAATAAATAAATAAATATATATAGAAAGAGAGAAAGAGAGAGAGAGAGAGAGTCGAAAGTCACGCGAAATAAAGTCCGTGAAACAAGGTCAAATGGCCGAGGTCTTCGTCGAATTGGTAATGTATTATAATCCCGGTACTCTAACATCCAGCAACTCAGGATATTGCTACTCCGAACTCGTTGACGCGTAATGCATTCACGTTGGGATTTCGGTAGCCCGAGGGATACGAAGAGTCAATGTTGCTACTGAATGGTGGGAGGTAGATGAACCATAGAAGAGGAGAAAAATAGATAGAGAGAGAGACAGAAAGAGGGAGAGGAAGAGGTTCAATAGAAACACAGGGTGAATCCAACAACCCGTTTCTCGGTTCGATAGACATATCCTCGTTAAAATGCCACTAAAAGTAAGATTAAAAAAAAAAAAAAAAGAAAAAAATAGAAGAGAGATAAAACAAAGAAAAAAAATATAAAAAATCAATACGCAAAAGTTTTCGAACGAATTTTCAATATATAACGGATATATAATGATATATAATGATGATATATCGTATATATTTACTTTGGTGTTACTTTACTTTTTAACTGACGATATATTTTCCTCTAATTAATAATATCGTCGTTGTGTCTTGTCGTGTCGTGTCGTTGCATCGTTGGTCCGAATGTTCTTGATACGAGTGTTCGCCGTTTTTGAATGTATTATCGATAGCCTGACTGTTTATCTTGCAAATATTAGTTGAAAGATTAGCAAATACATACATATATGCGTACATATATATACATACATATGATACATATATATGTACATATAACATACATACGTTATATATCTACGTACCTACGCACTACGGACGTAACGAAATGGATGATCCTATTTGTGGGCGTCGAATGAAACGATAATCTAATGTAACCGAGTTAATTTTGTTTACGCTGGAAAACTAAATTCTTACGCGATGACATAAACGTAAATGTATCTTCGAAACGTTGATTCACGATAATTGATAATAATCGAATTGTAATCGAATGTTCGATCGTAAGAAACGAAGAACACAATATTTTACCTTCCTCATAAATTATTTGAATAATTGGCTGATATACAAAATTCGAATTTTATTTATTTATCTTTTTTTTTTCTTTTTTATTTATTCAGGCAAGATTTTCTACCCTCGTACAAATAAATGGGATAAGAGCTTAACAATAGATTTTTTTTTTCACGTCGCTTTTCGTGTCGTTTAAAGCTCGCTCTATCAAGGACGAGTATTATGGCAGGATAATAGACAACGTCGAAGTTTGCCACTTAGCAGAATGGGAACAGGAACAGCCGTGGTGCCTATTCCTACTCACGACCCTATATATACATATATATATACATACATACATATATACATATGTATATATATCCCGCCTGATCAAATACTCTTCTCCAATCCCGCAATTCCCATTACTGTTGCCACTCTCTCTTTCTCTCTCTTGTCATTACTGTCACTGACAGTGTCGGATTATTCTCCAAAAATTTTTTCATCCTTGTTTTGTTAGTTCAAAATTTTGAAACACCTTCTACGGCAACAATGATCGTCTTTGACAAAAAATTTATTTATTTGTTTATTTATTTATTTATTTTTTTGGGGATATATACCTACACGTATTGGTATAATGTATAAAACATTTAAAATTTTGTATATATATATATATATATATATCGTAAAATAATTATGAAACAATTTCATAGGTTTCAAAGAAGTTCGTAGAACGAATGAATCACTGACCCCGCAACACGAGGCCAGAGATTCGGGCCAGCTGATAGATAGAACGAACTCTCAAAGCATCTGCTTCTGCTCGACTCGATATTTAACCAAACTAGTCGAAGTAACACCTATGTATGTACATACTTATGTATCTATGTATTCGAATAATGGCATTACGAAGCGAAAATAGACGTTAATTGCCACGGAGGGAGTCAACAAAGGCTAGGATCCGTAGTTTCAATACCATCTTCTCTTTCTCTCTTTCTTTCTCAATAATTCAGAATAATCAAAAAATATGAATGAACCGAAGATTTCGAATTTGAGATTTATTAATTCTCGATATTACAGATTTGTTCGAATTAGAAGAAATAAACATAGACAGTATGAAAATGTGATCAATAGAATTTCATTTTATTCGCGTTAAGAAAAAAAAAAAAAAGAAAAGAAAAAAGAAGAAAGAGAGGGGTGGAATGCGTAGTTTCAAAAGCATCTCTCTCACACATTTTTTATACAATGATAAAAAATATCAGCCGAAGATGTCGATTATTAAAACAAAATAAGTCTCCATACCGTAGTAGAGATTTCTACGAATTCGAAATAAACGTAAACGACGATGTAAGAAACAAAGTTGAAACGTTGGTTGGCCGATAGAATTTCAATTTATCTGCGTTAAGAAAAGAAAGGAAGGAAAAGAGATAGAAATAAAGATAGAAACAGAGATAGAGATAGATATAAATAGATAGATAGATAGATAGATAGATACATAGATAGAAAGAAAGAAACAGTGGAAAACGCGTAGGTCGCCGATAGTCAGATATAGAAAGTCGGAGGATGAGTCGTGAAGGGTAGAACAAGGGTTTTGGAGGGTGCAGAGGGACATATACGTAGTGAGGGTGAATTCGGACGAGGAAAGAGAGAGAGAGAGAGAGAGAAAGAGAGAAAGAGGGAAAGTCCATTAGCAGATTACGTACCCAACCCGACTCTCGCTCATTCACCCTCGCGATGTTTTTCCTCGTCCGAACCCTCCCCTTCGACTGAACCACCACCGCCGCCGCTGCCATCACCCCGCCACCCTCTTTCTCCTTT
>NC_066587.1:16357557-16405057 GCF_905475345.1 Vespula vulgaris
TAAAAATCGTGACGTGGCCTTTCTTACATCGGCAGGAAATTAATCATAATAATCCTGGTTGCGCTGTACTAACGTTAACGTTACAACGCAACTCAACGATAATTTCGATCGCACCTTCGTCATTCATTATCCATATATACATATCATACATACATACATACATATATATATATATATATATATATATATATATATATAACCTCGTACTTATATAAATATATAAGTACGAGGTTACTAAAGTTCCATCGGCAAAAATTGCACTTTCACCAGTTAGTACGAAGTACTCGTGTAAGATCATTTTTCAAAAATCATAGTTCACCCCTTTTCCTCCCTCATAACTCCACCAAACCGATCACCCATCTACCTATCCACCCTTTACTCTAAATACATAATAATTTTCATTAACGAGAAAATCGAATTTTTAGTCACTTGAAACGTCCCACCGCCATTACACGATTATTTGTCGACGATGAAAACATTTTATTCTACATATATTCCGAAAAGATTTTTTATTGAAATTATCTCTGACTATTCGTTGAAAGATAAACATTTTTAAGGAGATTAATATGTGTATGTAAATGTGGAACGTGGATACACTTACATATTTCATTCGATGCGTTTTAATAAATAATCTTGGCGATGAGACTTCTACGGTGCTTTTTTCTTTTTCTTTTTTTAGTTGCTACACTTGTCGAGCAGCGGCGCCACTCGACGGAATTAAAATCTGAGAACTCGATACTGAGATACGATAAAAAAAAAATTTTTTTTTTAACTCCATATCACATTATTTTATATACATATATATATATATATATATGTGTGTGTATATATATATTTATTATATGCTGAAGATCGAAATAAAAATCGAAAAATATATAAATGTTTATGGAACTCTACGAAAACATTTTCAAAGTCCTTTGAACCTTTGCGGATATATATTAAGTACACAGTAATATGAACTCAAAGGGTTCGAACGACGTTTTGGGGGGTCCACGAGAAGGAAGTTGACCCAGGTGTATTTCGTCTTCTCGGCAACGATCGTATGGATCTCGAGAAGACACAGATTCGAAGGAAAACACAGTTTGCGTTTCGTCACTGTTTTTCACTCTCGCAGTATTAGGTTCTTCGTTCAATCGGTAAGACAGTGTACTTCTACTTTCTTTTTTTCTACTTTTTGTTATTTTGGTTTATTTTTTTATTTTCATCGGGGGTGGTCCTCCGTCAACTTTGAAAAGCGCGTCAACCGTTGTCTTCTTCAAACGATTCCGTTTCGTTCCTTTTCTTTTTTGTTCTTTTTTCTTTTTCTCTTTCTTTCTTTAAAGCAAGAAAATCGCGAGGCATATAAATAAAATGAAATCTTTAAAACGAACGGAAACAAATACGCCGTGAATTCGTTGGTAAAATCTTTCTTTCTTTTTGTAAATTTCGTAGAAGAAAAAAAAGAAAAAGGAAAGAGGAAAAAAATTATTGTAAAATAATAGATCGAGATTAATTTAACGGGAATGAAAATCTTATCGCACAAGGTAGGACAGACTTTTTAAGAGGAATAACATTCGAAGGAAAAGCCCTGCATAAAACGAACTAAGTTCGTCGACTTTGCGAGTACCGTACAAGCTCATTCGCTGTGCAAACAGACCCGAACTAATCCCCATTTATTTCGTCGACGAGTCATTTTTAAATACGATTCTATTTATCCTTCGCGAGAAACACACACACACACACACACACACACGTACACACGGAAAAGAGATTTGGTTTCCCATAGAAATACATTTTCATGAGCAAGTGTCGATGTATAGGGTGGGCCAAAAGTTTCCAAATGATTTTACAAATCAATTATTCTCTTGCGCTATTAATTTTAAACCACGTTTTTGTTCAGAAAAAAAAAGAAAAATGGAAGAAACATCCTACGCTTGCAGTTATCAAATCTCAGAGAAAAAGAATAAAAAAGGATAAAGAAGAAAAGAGAACGTAGTCTGAAACGTTATGACAAAAAAAAAAAAAGAAAAAAGAAAGAAATTGTTTTTTTTAAAAACATCGAAGAACTTTTGGACCACCCTGTACTCGTACATCTATACAATACCTACGTAATGTTACGTTGAGAAGCAAGAGTTAAAAAAAAAGAAAGAAAGAAAAAAAAAAGAAAAGCAAAGGAAAACGAAAAAAGGAAAAAGAAAATAACAAACTTACACATCGAAATCCGCGCGATTTTTCTCCCTTTCGAAACATCGTTATTTCTCTTTTAATGGCCGCGCGTAAAGAAAAAAAAAAAAAAGAGAGAGAGAAAAGAAAAAAAGCTTATTAGCCGAGATTAAGCTACGTTAATAAGTTCGTTAATAAAAATGTTATAACAATGGTGGGAGAGAATCCTAATTAAAAAAGAAAAAAAAAAAAAGGAAGAAAGAAGAGAAAAAAGAAAAAGAAAGTGAAGAATGAAGAAATAATTAAAAAAAGAAAAATACAAAGACAAAACGAGTCGTTGCAAAAAAGATAAAAAAAAAAGAAAATGAAAGAATGAAAAAAAATAGGAAAGCTCGAGTAGTACTCGAAGTTAGCGACGGGGCGGTTAAAAAATGGCGACGGGATCTTTCAAATGACTAAACGCAAATTGTTTGACTTCTCAAAGTGCTTCCGACGTTTCACGCCTCATTGAACTTCGCTTTCTCTCTCTCTCTCACACACACACACACACACACACACACACACACACTTTCTCTCAGTACTACCTCTCTCAGCTTTCTTAGAAACAATGAAGATAATAATGTAAAAATAATAAGAATATATGTACATATACATACATACGTACATATATATATATATATATATATATATATATATAAAATATAAAAAAGAAGAACTCAAAGGCGATTAGAACATACTACTCTATTCTATGAGATGGCGGCGGCCATTTACGATCAAACCTTAAAAAAACACGAAAACAAAAAAAACAATAATAAAAAGCAGGAAAAAAAACAAAATGCTCGACTACTTCCAACAACAGCGTGTTATTATATCGTAGACGAGACACGATTGCAATTTCATCGCGTCTAATGCTCATGGTAATTATGTGGATATAGCGTCGCGTCCATTACAAACTCTACGTAAGAAATAAAACGCAAGAGCAATTTTACGGTACGATTAGGTTAACCATTGGAATCGCATTACTACCGTTGACGGTAACGATTATTTTAATGGCACGGTCGTTAAATAATAAACTCGAATGACGAGCACTACCTCCTAGAGCCGTGATATTCACACGAACAAATTTAATTTTTATTAAAATGCGCGACGACTTTGATTCATCGATTTCGATTGAAGAATTTTTTTGTTTTTTTACTTTTTTCTATTCTTTTTTCTTTCCTTTTATTATTATTATGATTGTTATTATTACTATTTATTTATTTATTTATTTATTTTGATTTTTTAAAATGGAACCACTAGTCGCCACGAGAGATCGTGATCGATCATATTTATTACTTATTACGATGAAGTCGACGATTAGACTATGATGTATCATACATCGAATATCGTAATGTTTAAAGAGACGACGTATTTATGTAAAATATAATAAATATTTAGAATAAAATTTGAATTACTCACCCAGCAATATCCTGCACTCGACTTTGTAACGTTGACTTCTCGAAGGGCTCTTCGGGGATCAAACTACAGAACAACTGTGCCATTCCAGAGGCAACGATACTATTTCCCGTCGAATTACCGAGTGTTTCCTGCGCCTGTATGTGATCGTCCAAATCCGTGAGAGTCTGCAAAGTTAATAAATAAATAAAAAAGAAACAATAATAAATAAACGAGAGAAAAAATATTTCAAAAATTTTATCAATAATTTTATCAACAATTGACATTTGGTATGATTAATGTGAATCTAACGAAATATAACAACAATATATATATATAAAATACATAATATATATTAGAATACATATTAACAATAATATATATGTATATATATATATATATAGAATACATAGTAACAATAATATATATCTATAACACATATAAATAAATATATTAGAATTTTTTTTTCAATTAACTGCTATTTACAGAGATCACAGAGAGACACCGATCGGGTGGGTGGTCTTATGTTGCTCTGTACCATGCGGATCACCCGGATGCAAGAGAGAAGGCAAATTCCTGGCACGTTGAGTCATGAATGCCAGAGGCATGCTTGACCGAACCGATCGTACCGAAGGAAACGTATACGTAGGATTTAGGAGCTTCTAAATTACGGGCAAGAAAGCCGAAGAGAACATTGATAAGAATGTCGGAGATTGAAATATGGAAGAGCTAAGAGCTTCGACGTCGATTCGTTCGTCTCGATAAACTCTGAGCGAGAAGTAGTTCCATGTAGGAAAAATAAAGTATAAAAAAAAAAAAAGAATCAATCAGAAAAAGAAAAGAAAAAAGAAAAGAAAAAAGAAAAGAAACGAAGAATAGAAAATGTTTCGATACCGTCTAGAAGAACACTTAACGATATTAAATCATAAATTATTGACAAATAATATTTCATAGGAAATATACTTTTTTTTTCTTAATTTTATACAATATGATCTTTCTATTTCATAATAATTAATAAAATAACATGCTTAATTACGATTATTAATAATGCAAGATAATTGTAATAAAGGTATCATTGGTTCAAATTTTATGAAATCCCATAAAGCCCGATTGGATTAGTCTCGATAGATATTTATTGACAAATAATTTTTGAATATAAAGGAGAACAATTTTTTTTCAAATTTTCTACAATACATCTCTTTCTCTCTCTCTCTCTCTCTCCATAATTATTATTAAGAAAATAATTTAGTTAATTACGATCATTTAATAAACATCAAGCACGTATCACCAGCTTATATTTTATAGAAACACCATTCATTGTGTCTCTGGTTGAGCGAGTCTCTCTCTCTCTCTCTCTCTCTCTCTCTCTCTCTCTCTCTCAAAAAAAAAAGTAAAAAAAAAAAGAAAAGAGAGAGAAACGAACGAGATAAGGGTCAGAGACCGAGCGAGCCATCGCATGCGCGAAAGGTAGCGAAATAATCTCTAAGGAAACATTAAAAAGCGGTTTGACCAGGGCCTTTGACAAATTTAATCCCACATCTTGAGTCCACGTAAAATGACTACCAGGAACTGCCGATCTTCTCTCGGAGACCGTGAAATCAAATCTCGGGCGGGCCGAACTTTCGGAAATTCACGCATAATGCATGCAAATCGTATTCTCGCGAGTAGATGGAGAAAAAAGAGAGAATAAGAGAATAAGAGAGTAAAAGAGAAAGAGAGAGAGAGAGAGAGAGAGAAGGTGGTGGGAGGGTTGTAGGAAGGGGGAGGGGGTTAAGACATCGCATAAAGAAGCTGTACGAGGACGAGAATTCTTTCTATCTTCTTTCTTCCATCTTTTTTTTCCCTTTTTTTTTTCTTTCTTTCTTTTCTTGACGATATGACTTCAACGAAGGGGAATATTTAAAATCTCTCTCTGTCTCTTTTTTTCTTTCTCTCTCACGAGACGATAATAACGAAAGAAAGAAGGAAGGAAGAAGTATAATAGATATAAGATTTCTTTCGTCGATCTCGACGAATAGTGAAAAAAAAATGAAAAGGAAAGGGGAAAAGAAGAAACAAAAGGCAAAATTATAAAGTAAAAAAATAGAAATAAAAGAAAAAAAAAAGAGAAAACAAAGGAAAACGAAAGGATACAAAAAACAGATGCAAAAAACGGCGGGGGTAGGAAACTTGGATAGAATCGAGAAGGGAAAGCGACTAAAAACAAAGGGACTAAAAACAAATTGAGAAACATGAGATTTATACGAGATAAATTTTGCAAATTTGTTCTCACTAGGACGTAAGTAGTGTTATGTATGAAAAGAAAAAAAGAAGATTATTCGAAAGTATATACTCTTAGAGTGTATACATATATATATATATACACGCATACGTACATGTATACATACATATATATATATATATTTATTTACACATATAAATCATGGATCGTACCCTAGTGTAAAGTCAATGAAAAAAAATCCATATAAGTCTTCCTGTGTAATGGACCACGCTCGCCATCATTTTTCCTAGGTCGACTTAATAATAGTATAGCTTCGGCCAATTTCCATTTCTCTTTCTTTCTCTTTCTCTCTTTCTCTCTCTTTCCTTTCTCTTTCTATCTATCTATCTTACAAAAACGATTTCTTTTCCCTACATATTGGAAGAGTCCGAGTAAGTCGAAAGGGCGATCCAGTCGGTGAGCATTTCGCGAAGGAAGTAACGTAACGCGCGAACGATAATCAAAAGTTGCACACGGTCCATGTCGAACAGCAATAAAGATAAAGTCAAATGTTCGTATATAAATACTATAAAGAACCGAAAGGACCTACGCCCGTTCGAATTCGATGCAGACAAGTTTATCGGGACTTTTTACGAGTTGGAAGAAAAAGGATAGTGATATTCTCTCTCTCTTTCTCTCTCTCTCTCTCTCTCTCTCTCTCTCTCTCTCTCTCTCTCTCTCTTCTTCCCCTTACCCTTACAAAAAAATAAAAAAAAAACGAAAAAGTGTATGTGTGTGTGTGTATATATATATACACACACACATATATATATTCATCTCTTTTATCATCTCAGCTGAAGCTGAGAATCGAATTGTTTCGTCTACAAGTACATATATATATATATATATATATATATATATATATATATACACATAGATGCGTTATACATAAGATATTTTATTGATCTATGAAAGAGAGAAAAAGTACGAGAGAATGAGAGAGAAAGAGAAAGAGAGAGAGAGGTTCGATATGAACTCTCTTTATCGAGAAAAGAAAGCGGAAGCTCGTCCTTAAAATTGCTTCTAGAATGGGGAACAACGACAAAAGATTCGTAGCAAGCGTTATGTCCTCGAAACGCGAGCTCGAATGGAAGTGACGACAATGGCACCCTGCGTGTGTCGCGTGCGTCCATTCTCTATCTCTTTCTTTCTCTCTCTCTCTTTCTCTCTCTCTCTCTTCTGTCCTCTATCCTATATCTCTCTTTTTCGCTTTCTCTTTAAGGACATGGACGCGAACTGACTTCGAGTGCATAGGGACGAGAGGAAGTCCTCGAGAAGGAAGAATTTTTGTTATACAGAATCCATTACGCTTTTCACGTTCCCCAAACGTGTAATTATGTGCTCGAGATAGTTGTATCTACGCGCGTGTGAATGTGTGTGGCTGTGTGTGTACCTGAATTTTGTCGATGCATATGTATTTTGAAAATAAAAGATTGATCTAAATATAAATTTTTAAGATCAACGATGATCTAAAAATTTTATCGATGAATTTTTAAATGTGTGTGTGTGACTTGTTACGATCTTGTCAAGGTATTATTGGTATTATAAGAGTAATCGTTAATTGATAAGAAAATATTCGATAAAAAGTAACAAATTTTTGTTATTATATATAGATAGTACTATATAGATAGTACTATGAGTATCGTCTATATAGTATCGATGTAATAAATATTTGAAATAGATAGCGTCAATAAGAATCATAAATGATTATACTGATTGATTCATCGGAAAGAATACTTGAAATTATAGTTAGTATAGATATCTCGTATATGCATCTATACTAACGTGGATTATTATATTATGATATAAATATAAGTATATCTATATTATCTATTTACTAAAAGCTAGTATAGATATATAAATAAACTGCATAGATATTAATGCGTGTATATTAATAAGTTAACATAGATATTTATATCCATAAAAAATAAGATAAGCGTATCTACGCTATCTTGTAATTCATTATAATACAACTATAGTAATATCTGTAATCCATAGTAATCTATCTGTAATATCAAACAATGTAATTATAATAAATCTATATAACTGTAAATAAAAATCAACAATAATAATAATATTAATAAAACATAACGATAACGATTGTAACAAAAATAATAAATACTAACAAAAATAATAAAACCAAAACTGTGAATGAGCGAATGTGTGAGAAAGAGATCGAGAAAGAAATTGAGAAAAAGAGAGAGAGAGAGAGAGAGAGAGAGAGAGAGAGAGAGAGAGAGAGAGAGAGAGAGAGAGAGAGAGAGAGAAAGAATAGACAAGAAGGACAAGAAGGACAAGACAAAAGATTAGGCAGACCTCTCGAAAAATTGAGCTTGATGGAAGTGGAGACGAAGAAAGAACAAGAAGAAGAAGAAGGAGAACAAAAACAAGAAGAAGAACAACAAGAACAAGAAGAAGAAGAAGAAGAAGAAGAAGAGAAAGAGAAAGAGAGAAGTACCCACGCACATTCTCGTCGCTAACGCAGCATCAGCAGCCGCCACGCTCCTTTCACCGTATAACGCGATCTGCTTCGCGCGCTCGCGTTAAGTTTCTACGTTGCGTGGTATGTATATATATATATATATATATATGTATGTATGTATATGTATATGTGTATGTGTGCGTGACGTCACTAAAAGCTCTCTCTCGCCGCTAATGCATTGCGTTGGAGGAGGTGCTGCTGTCGGAGGACTGTGAGAGGGGTTTCTAAGGGAGAACGGAAGGTCTCTCTCTCTCTCTCTCTCTCTCTCTTTTTCTCTCTTACTATGTATGATATATATATGTGTGTGTATGTGTATGTTGTGTATATTCTACAGAGCGTGAAGTATAGCCACTGAAATCGCGCCAGTTCGGAACGATTGCCGGTCGATCGAACAAAGGGAGTCGTATCGAAGAGAACTCGCATGCTCGAGAAATGGAGGAGGTGGAGGTAGAAGAGGAGGAGGAGGAGGAGGAGGAGGAGGAGATGGTAGTATGGTAGTAGAATTGTTTCACGAGTTAGAAACGTTAAAGTCTGTTGAGATTTCCTTATATCATTCCTTCGAATATTTTCGATATGGGATCTTTTGTATTCTTTGTTTGTCTTTTCTCGTTAGATATTTTTCTTCTTTTTTTCTTTTCTTTTTTTCTTTTAATATTATTTATCTTCTTTCTGTTTATTCTTTCTTTCTTTATGTCTTTCCTTTATTTTCTTTTTTATATATGTAGCATGTGTATGTAGAAATGAATGATTTATCGATTGTAATAATTAGTCGTTTCTAAAGAAATTATGAGAAATGTATGATATTAGAAATTTGTATTTATTATGTTAGAACGATGCAAATGTTTATGTATTAAAAGCTTTTCCATCGGCTTCGTTCTTACGTATCGTAATTATTTCTTTTTGTATATTTTTGTATATAAATTGTATAGATGCAAATACGAAGTTATTTGATTTGTCATAATTATATAATAACGTAAAATTAAAGACAAAAACACACACACACACATATATATATATATATCATGATAGTATTATAATCGGATAAGAACACGTTTAAAAATTTTCTAGTAATATGCAAACGTTTTCAAATTTCTTTTTAAATTCCTTAAATATACATATCCAATATATCAAATCCATCATTTAATGATAGGTACAAAACAAAAATGTTTAATATTAAAATAATCTCGATTGAGAGAGTGAAAGAGAGAGAAAGACAGTCAATAATATTCTATGTACATAGATAAGAAAATTTTCATCTCATAAATAAAAGAAAAACTATCTTCGATCAAGTCAAGAATATATCATTAGGTACACGAGTCGTAAAATCGCCTCGCAGCCACTTAATCCTTATTTTGACAGGTCGGACAGGACAGACAGGATGACAAGGTGAGGCGGTCGTTTTACGTCCTGCGTCGTCGAAAGGCGATCCGATGAGAAGAAAAAAAAAAGAATAATAAAAAAAAAAAGAAAAAAAGAAAAAAGTAACATAAAAACCGGAAAAATAATCCACGGCGTTCATCTTGCTTTAGAGAAAATAAATAAAGAAAGAAAGAAAGAAAACAACGTCGTGTGCACTCGTGTTTCTCTCTCTCTCTCTCTCTCTCTCTCTCTCTCTCTCTCTCTCTCTCTTTCTGTCTTTCTCTCAGTGGTATTTATAATCCTTTAGTTGAGCTATGATCGTAACGAAGATTAGCGTCGTATTTTGATTAACGTGAATTTCCTTGTGTAAATATTATTTAAAAAATCTGATATCACTAATGCGTAATCAAAGTTGACATTTCAATATAATCGGAAATAAAGAAAATTCTATTGAAAAATATGATGTCAATAATATGTAATCGAAGTTGACGTTTCGAAATAATCAAAAGTAAAGAAAGTATTCTATTTAAAAAATATATATATATCGTAAAAGTATTAAAATATGCAAATTAAAAAATGTATATCAATAATATGTAATCAAATTCGTCGTTTTAAAATAATCAAAAAGGAAGAAAGATAAATAGATAAAGAGAGAGAGAAAGGAAGAAAGAAAGAGAAAGAGAGGGAGAGAGAGAGAGAGAGAGAGAGAGAAAATAAAATTGAAAGAACAAATCAATCACTCGTTAAGTGGTGAGGTACTTTAAAACTACTCGAAGAAAAGTGCGAGTTCGTAAAGAGATCGAAATAGAAGCCGTCGTTGAGCTTTTTATTCTCTCTCCTTCTACCTCTCTACCTCTCTCCCTCTCCCTCTTTTTTTTTCTCTTTTTCCGTTGGAGAACATAAAATCTCAGTAAAAGAAAATATAGGTGCCGGTCGTAAACGAGGTCGGGCTTTCAATGGTGAAAAGGTACGATGACATACGCGTGAATGGTGCTTCTTAAAAAGTGCTCCTTTCTACCCCTTGACTCGCGAAACATCGATTTGATGTTGCCTTCTTGTGGAAAAAGATGCATGTAAACAGATGTAGTAACGAAAAAGAGAGAGAAAGATGGATAGACATAGAGATAGAGATAGAGATAGAGATAGAGATGGAGAGATAGAGAGAAACAGAGAGAGAGAGAGAGAGAGAAGAAATAAGCGATGAAATCAGTTAAAACGTTCTGACTATTAACTTTTCAACATTTTTATATTTATCGTTGGAAAGTTAATTGAGAAGAGCCGTCTGTGAAAATACGCTTTTACTATCCTTTTTACTGTATGAAGAATTCTTTTTTTGCTATTTTTATTCTATCCTCTTTCTTTTTTTTTTCTTCTTTATCTTTTCTTTTCTTTTTTTTTATTCTTTTTTTTTATTCTTTTTTTTTTTTTTTACTTTCTTTCTTTTTCCTTAACTTACCTCTAAACGTTGTAAAAGAAGATCCAAAATCACGAGAACCTTGTTGCTCGATAGAATCACTTCGATGTTGTTTGCATTCCCGCTTATACCAGACTTGTACACTTTGCACAGCGAGATTATGCTCCTAAGAGATAGACAGACGTTATATTACGATAATTTGCTCTTGAACTTGAACTTTGGGGAAAAAATGAAAGATAACAAAAATTATCAGTCGGGTTTAAACTTACTTATTAGGTAAGCAGTGCGACGAATTTTGAACGTTTAAGCTTAAACTTAATAGATTTGTAAAAATGTCGAATCCGTTTAAGGACCTTAACACGTCTTGATCAAAAGGACACTAAAATGATTGAATCGAATAATTTATTATTATTAGTAGTAGTAATGATAGTAAAATAATCTGGCTTTTTTTTTTCTTTCTCTCTCTCTCTCTATATATATATAACTTACCGATTTCGACAAAGCTCTAGCAATTTCACCGAAACAACGTTCCAAAGTAGCAACGGCGATACTGGAGCCAGCGCTTTTCAAATAATTATACAATCTATCCAATTCCTTTAAATTCCGTCGAAACTTTACTTTGTTCGTAGACTCGAGGACAACCAAAGGAAGACTCTCGTTTTTCTGTGCGTTTTCCCATTCATGACCGCGAGAAGTAATACGTTGTTTTATTTTCCTACAACGACGTTTCAATGCCTTTTGTTTTTCCTTCAACGCTTTATTAACGACGTTCGAGCTAGTACTATTGGATGTTGGCGTCGAAACGTCACGTATTTGAGCTATATTGAATCGTTGAAGTTCGTCTCTCGATGGTTCTCTACCATCGTGTGCGTTACGTACAGCTTCGAGATGAGTTTTCCCTTTCAAATGACTCAGGAGATATACCTCGTTCGTAATCTGGGTATAAGTAATGAGACAACAAAGAATAAAAGAATAAATAAATAAATAAAAAAAGGAAAAGAAATTAACTTTCCCCTATTTCTAAATATGTACATATCTTGTAGATTTCAAATGAAACATCGGATAGAACTTACGTGTGTACCGCAGAGTGAACATTGCTTTTGAATAGGATAAGATTTGAGAGTGGGTGGAACTTCTTCCGATCTTAAAATAGAGGACTCGACGGCTCTTTGACGAATATGTTCTATATTTTCAACGTGCCGTCTAGCTGATTCTTGCTGCTTGTGAGCTATCTTTTTTTGTAATTCCTCTTGATTAGCTAACTGAGCCGCGTGAAGTGCCGACAATCTTTCTTCCCGATCTCTAGCTTTTTCTCTTGCTAGTTCCTAAATATTTAACATATAATTAGCTAAATCGACTCTATAGGAAAATAAAGAAATTTCTTTTTGATCGGACAAATATTTCTTATTTATTTACTTGACGTTCTTTCACTCTTTCAAGTTGCATTTTACCAACTCTCTCTTCTCGTTCACGTCTAGCTTGTTTCATCTTTTGTATACGCAATTGTCTCTCAGCTTCCAAAGCTCTTCTACGTTCCTCAGCGGCAGCTTCTTTCGCAGCTTTCTCTTCCTGACGTCTTTGACGTTCCTCTTGTATACCCTGTTGCGTTAAATTACAAACGTCAATATCAATTTCTTCATCGTTCGAAAATGTTTATCGTTTATTCCGACATTAAATACCTGCAATCTTTCCTCTTGTTCCTGACACAACGCCATAAAATCATGTCGTTTGTTTTGTGCTTCGAGTTCATTGATAAAAGCGATTTCTTTTAACTTCGAATCCTCATCGTGAGCTTTCCTTACTATCTCCAATAAATGCTGCGTTCTATTTTCCTCCGCTCTCTTAAGTTTCATCTCCATTCTGATTCTCTTGTCTTCTATCAATTGATTTTTTGCACTCTTCACATCCTCGACCTTGTTCAATAATTCCCTCAATCTTTGCGACTTTTCCATCAATAATTTTTGACGTTTGTGTTGAGCACATGCCTGTTTCGCTTGATATCTACGTAAAGTTTCGGGCAAGGATCGTTTTCTAGACGGTGAGGATAACTTTTGATGTAGCTCGAGAGCTCGTCCAGGATGACGTGCAACGAGTGCTTGTAACTGCGCAAGAACATCGACTCGTTCTGCCCATGACATACCTTCCAACATATTTTCGTATCTGTAAAAACAACGTCGATAAACACGGATGTATGAAATATAAATAAACGAAATTATCGAGATATGTTTTTGTTTCGTTCGTACCTATCTTCTAAACTGATATCGTCGGAGACAGCATCGATTACTACCGATTGCTCGTCCTCTATCTCAAGAACCATTTCTCCATCGGTTTCATCGGTTTCAGTGTCAATGTCGATATCGGTAGATTCTAATTCTAAAATTTGCCTTTGCAAAGAAGCTTCCTCGTCCGACAATTGTTGGGATCTTTGAGAATCCGCTTCTTCGGTCTTCCTTTCCTCTTCTAAAATGATCCGTTCTCTTTCAGCTTGAGCGGCCATGAACTGTTGTATACGTTTTTCAAGTAACTCAGCATCGCTTTTGAAAATTGCTGCGATCATCGATGTAGAATTGGTATCGTTTATCGACAATGCAGGAGTCTTCTTGACGTTGCTATCCCAAGCGGTTTTAACTTTGTTACCATTTAAAACAGATTCTCCTTTGACTTTCTCCACCTCGTTGTTTATATTTTTCCCAGCTTTCCCTACCACACACTTTTTCTTTTGTTTATTCCCATCGGGTGTAAAACAATTCTTCTTATTTCGTTCGGAAGGACTTTCTATGGATAAAGCTGGCAAGGATGTAGCTGTACTTGGTTTATGAAAACGTGTCGACATATTTAAATTGTGAGTACTCCCTCTTCTATAACGACTTCGAACCGTTTGCCAGCCATCACCTTCGTCTTTAGGTTTAACGTTACTCGTTTGTTTCGTTAATACTTCTACCGAACCGTTTATATCGTTATCTTGAGTTTTCTTCGACAAACTCTCATTGCCCTATGAAAGAAACAAATATAGGAAAAAAATTTTAAGATTTGTATTCGTTTCGTACACACACACACACACACATTCATTTGAATAAAAAATATAAATATACACGTTACAAGTACCTTCCTCTCCAATTGTTGAGGTCGACGTCTGATTATAACAGATGTTCCTGGTCTGGCTTTATTTGCAGATGATACGGTTCTGTCGCTCAAAGTTGTTTTACTTCTGGTGAATTTAGGTGTTTCTGATAAATTTGTTGTTTGTTCATTAGATCGTCTACGCGATGATACCGTTGAATATGCAGCTTGGTTCGTATTATGCGCTTCTTTGTTCGAATATTTTGTAATTAATTTATTATCTATTTTGTCAGCATTTATACATTGCTTATTTGTTTTCTGCTTTATTTTATTCGATTCTATCGTATTTTTTGCGTTTTTTGAGGCTACCGTCGTATCGATATTTTGTGTTTGCAATTTATTGTTAACTTGTATCATCTTATTATCCACGTTTACATTTTCTATAATGATTTTACTTTCGTTATTGTCTATATTCTGTTTAGTACCTTTGGTATTAATATCATTTTTTCTCAATTCTGTGTTCTTTTTATTAGGTATCAATGTAATCTCTGATTTACTTCGATCGCTAAGCTTACCATTTGTTTCATTCTCCTTAATCGTCTTATCCATCGATTCCACGTTTTGATAGATACTTGATTTCACATTTTTATTATTAATACAAGTTTGTTTCTCAATCGCTAAATTCGAATCCGATGTTTTCAAAGTACTTACATTTTGTGATGAATTTTTACTTTGTTTTGCAATGTTTCTTGTATCTGCCTTATTTTTAGAATCACATGCATCTTCGCTTGTTGCTTTATTATCTATTAAACTATTTCCATTAGCTTTTGCATTTGTTGCAGGTTTTACAAGAGCTTTATTAATAGTTTTGGATGCTATGCATCTTTCTTTGTTGGACGATTGATTCATACCTCTCTCTATCACATTCTTCCTTTTTTCTTTAATATTTGTCGAATTGTTTTTAGAGACGTTATTCTTATTATCCTTTATTATTTTATGTAACGATTCCTCTTTTATATGATTTATTTTATTGTCTGTAACCATGGGTTTTATCTCTGAAATAACTTGATCGATAGGACTTCTGCATGTGGATTCTGGCGGACTTATCCTTTGTAAAGGGCTAGTCGATTTTGGAATTATAGTTGAATTCCAAATACGACAAGGGGAAGTCTTCCTTACTTCCCAAGCCAAAGGCGTACGCCTTAATGGTGGTGGAGAATTTTCATACGCCCATTTAACTTTGAACCATTCTATTAAATTATGGAAGTCTTTTGTATAATTTTCCAACACTAAAATTACTTCCTTGCATTCAGAAATATTTTCATCTTCTTCGCACGTTTGATATATACCGTCTACCGCTCTTTGTAAATTTCCAAATAGAAAAGCCCAATATCGAGCTTGTAATTCTGAAAGAAAAAAAATTTTTACACTAAGGCCAAAATTAAATAAGTACAAACGACGTACCAGACTTTTTGTCTCGACCAGTGGAAGCCGATCTCACTCTGGAGGCTGGTTTCATAGTTCTCTTCATAGATCCAGATTGAACCACTCTTGGTACACTAGGTGGTTTCCTTGTTACTTTCTCTGTATTATTTGTACCAACTGGTACATTAAAAGCAATTAGATTTCTTGCTGCACGACCTTCTTCTTGTATAAGCAATCTGACATCAGCCATTTTTAATCTAATTTATCTACAAATAAATAAAACAAATATTGTGTGAAAATATAAAATAATTAACAAAGAATTTATGATAAATTTTTGTCAAACAAATTAAATTATAATATTCGATGCTTTTATAATCTTGAAGATAAATTAAATAAAAATTTATTCACGAATATGTTGCCAACATTTTTTTTCTATAAAGAGAAAAGTCAATCGTCAATCGATGAGGTTACCTTATGTAAATATTAACAATAATCCAATGTATCATCTCGATAAACGAATGTGATATATTATTATCTAAACAAATACGCTTATAATGGATTAACAAAAAAATAATATCTTAAAATATCATCAGTTTTAATCAAAAAAATGAAAATTTTTCGTTTCACAAAATCTTCCACTTGTCAATCTCGAAACGGATAATATTTACACAAGAATACATAGTGACCCACCTGCGTAGTAAACAAAAGTGTATTCTTTTTAATGACATCGGGTTTAAAGTACTCTTTTGCAAGGATAGAACATGAACGTCATTCTGACAATACTGTGCAACGTTATTGTATATATCACGTCACATATTCAAACAAACAATCTCCATGATAAACTTCATGACTGTTTTTGCTTCTACCACTAACTATGATGCCTCTATTGTTCTTCGGACAAACTCTATCCATTCGCATCAAAACCTAACGCCATCTGTTCTTGATACTATAACAGAAAAAAAAAATAATTATAATAAAATAAGAAAAAAGAACAGAAAACTATCGAGAAGTAGAAAATTATATGCTACACACACATATATATATACATATATCATATATATATATATATATATACATCTAAAAACCAAACTTATTTTTTCGTAACGTAATGTTATAATCAATATGAAGTATAAAATACTCTCGTTTCATGTAGTAAACCGAATAAATGAACTTCTCTGTTACGAGGTACGAAATACCAGACATATTTCGCGTTTTTTGTACCAGCGATAATAAGTAAATTTGAAAGTGTAATTAGCACTTGAATGTATTGCGCATTGAAAAATTTTCTACTCGTCGCGCTACTCGAATATTTTCTTGAAACGATTCACGCGCGTTCGCGAAGAAAGAGAGAAAGAGAAAGAGAAAGAGAAAGAGAAAGAGAAAGAGAAAAAGAAGGAGGAAGAGAAAGAGAAAGAATGAGTGACTGATAGAGTAAGCGCGCGCAAGAAAGAGAGAGAAAGAGGAAGAGGGAAGGAGAGAGAGAAAGAGAGAAAATACAAGCTTAGTTCCTAATCGGCACTGTAGACGGCGCGACGATATCCGACGCTAGTGGCGCTCCTATCGACGGCAGGGATGTAACATGAAGAGTCCAAGCTCCGCCGTAGAATGAATTTGGTTTCCCTGATTAGCAACGCTTCATCGAGGCATAACCACGGTATATCGCGGGGGGTTGGTTATACACGCACGCACGGCTGGTAAAAAGACCGAAGCCGATTTTTCGGTCGGCCGGGAAGCCGACGTCACGACGGGAAAATAAAATCTCTCATCGATAGAAGAAACGAAGAGAACAAAGTTATAAATCTTAATCGTAAAGAAATAAGAGAGGGAGAGAGAGAGAGAGAGAGAAAGAGATAAAATATCTCATTTTAAAGAGAGTCTTCTAGAAGAAAAGAAGAAGAAGAAGAAGAAGAAGTAATAGAAGAAGAAGAAGAGGTGGAGGAGGAGGAGGAGGAAGAAGAGGAAGAAGAAGAAGAAGAAAAAGAAGAAAAAGAAGAAGAAGAAGAACAGAGACCGGGAGGAGGCGAACGAAACTGCCAGATTTGCAGGACCGACGCGTATATATTTACGGAAAATAAGGATCGTACGTATGACTCGATACTATTGTGATTCGTCTCTCTCCGCAACCCTTTAAGTTCGTTGTCGTCGTCGTCGTCGTCGTCGTCGTCATCGTCGTCGTAGCTGTCGCCGCTGTCGTCGTCGTCCCTTGAGATTAAAACTTTTCGCACGTACATATATACGATTACTCTCGCGACGAAAGGAGAGTAATACAATGTGTGCCCAATACGTCTCTCTTTCCACTCTTTGTTTATTATAGAGCTTTATTATTATCCTTCGACAACTTGAAAAGAAAAAAAAAAATATCGTATATCGACTAGGATAAATATTTCGAGTAATATCCTTTGTCACGAGTTTATTTTTTTTTCTTCTCTCGAATAAGAATAATACTTCTTTTTTTTCTTTCTCTCTCTCTCTCTCTCTCTCTCTCTCTTTTCGAACGTTGATCCACAAAAGGTACACGACGGTACCGACTTTTCAATGTTTTCTCTCTTCTTTTTCTCTCTCTTTCTCTCTCTCTCTCTCTCTCTGTCTCTTTCTCTAGTTTTCTCTCTCTCTCTCTTTCTCTCTCTCTCTCGGTCTTTTTTCTTTGTCAGTTCGTAGACAGCCGGATGAAACGCGTTTCCCGTGTAACCATGCATACGCGTTCAACGTGACAAGCTGTCAATGTGCTGCTTTATTCTCATCGTTATTCTCTCTCAACAATGACACTTTCGCCAAAAGTATATCGATTTACGTGTTGAAACGCGTGACGATGAATCCTTATAATCATAGGAATTATTTGATTTCTCTCTTTTCTATTTTTTATATAATCATCGACCGTTCCTTGTAGTCAAGGTGATTGTTAAATAATCAGTTCCGACTCTTACTCGTGCTTGTTCTCCTCTGTTGGGTATTCGTATAATGATTATTTATTATATTCCATAGATCTATGGTCTAGATAAAAAAATTAGTTATCTTGCACAAGTTATATTTGGTTTCTCTCTATTTCAATTATTCGATGTTAGTAGTATCGTCAAGATTTAAAGATCTCATCGACTCTAATATTTTTTGTTATAAGAAAGGTTTAAAATATCTTTTGTTTATTATCTCATAGAATTTTGTAAAATATGGCTGCATTACCACGAAGAATTATCAAAGAGACTCAAAGATTAATGCAAGAACCTGTTCCTGGTATAAGCGCCGTTCCAGATGACACAAACGCTAGATATTTTCATGTCATTGTAACGGGACCTGAAGACTCGCCGTTTGAAGGTGGTTTATTTAAACTCGAGTTGTTCCTACCAGAAGATTATCCAATGTCTGCCCCTAAAGTGAGATTTATAACCAAAATTTATCATCCAAATATCGATAGGTAAGTATATCAATTTATATCGTTTTACATTTTAGTTTTATCAAGATTTGCTTTTATACGTTGGCTTTAAAAAAGTTGTATTTATATATATATATATATAAATTCATTTGGATGTAAGATATTATGCAGATGAAAAGAAATCCTTGAAAAAGAAAAAGTTTCTTTGATGCATGATAAATAATATATTAATTTACATTTGACTTTAGATTAGGCAGAATTTGTCTAGACATCTTAAAGGATAAGTGGAGCCCTGCTTTACAAATTAGAACGGTTCTTCTGTCTATACAAGCACTTTTGAGTGCACCAAATCCAGATGATCCTTTGGCAAATGATGTAGCTGAACTTTGGAAAGTTAATGAAAGTGAAGCGATACGTAATGCCAAAGAATGGACCCGGAGATACGCAATGGACAACTGATCTCAGCTTTGTCAAATCATTCGCAACACAAAGCAACGTTACCCCTTTTGTCCCAGTTTATTCGTCACCTTACCCGCACTAGCTGCATATCCTGCACCTGTGTCCACGATTTTGCTATAAAACCAATAAAAGTTTTGTAAGAGTAAATAGAATGGAACTGTATTTTCTATATTGTGGGAAATACAAAAACATCTTATTTAGATTTCTTTAAAAATTCATTTAGCAAACTCGTATGATTTTTTCCATTATAATACTACGTATTTACAAAAATCTTCTTCGATTAAAAAAAAGAAAGCATATTAAAAAATATTAATAGCACACGCTGTTTATTTCGGTGCGCAATTTTGAATAAACTTGAGCAAGAGACAAGTATGCTATATTATACTAATTTACTAAATGATTACGATATATTTTGTGCAATGCATAATTAACATGCATTATGGCTGATGATTTTACTAAGCTACTAAAAATGTGCTAGAATCCATTAAGTTATATTATGCAATACATAATTCTTTATCGAATCCTTTTCATTCTACTAACTAAATATCACCTGGGATTGTTATGTGGGTACATATATTTATGCATAATACAAGAAGATAAATATTACCTTATACTGTATTTAAAAACAATAATATTTATTTATCGATTAATCCATATAGAAATTTTAAGGTAACAAAACTACAAACTTCTGCAGAAATTAACCTTTCTAATGTAATTAACTATTGTACAAGTAATTATTTATGACTGCAAAAAATGGTATGAAAAAATTAATATAATTTAACATTATATATGAAAAATCCAAAAGTTATATTCTCTAAGAAAAGTAAAAAATACATTTTTTATTATTTGAACTAAAATATCTTCGAATGCTAATTAATTAATTATAGGCTGAAAAAAAAAACTAAGAACATAAATTATTTTGTAATTCTCTTTTGAAACAGCATATTTACTTTCGTTTGAATTAGACATAGACGACTGAAAATACGAGATAAATATTTACGTCTCACTAAAAGCTTGCACTACCTCAATAGAAAATTGGGTTCGATGTAAAATTTGATTAGTATTGTGAGAAGAATATAATACTCTTAAAAAAGAAAAAAAACAAACAAACAAAATATATATTATTATGCAACTGAGCATACAAAGAATTCACGCGTAAATGATATTTTCATCGGAAGATTGTATACACATTTCTGTATACTGATTTAGCGTTTGTGTTCCGCAAAAAAAATAATACAATTTAAGCTTCCTTAACATGGCACTTGGGTCTATATGTGTAAATTCAACTTCCAAATAGTTATACATAATTACTAAAGTATATATATATATATTTACTTTCGAGTATCTTGCAACACTAGAAAATACTTAATATGATTGTGGTTTGATTAATTGAATATATAAATTGTGATAAGTTATAAAATAACCCATATCAATTGTGTAATGATTCAAACACTTCCATGTCAGAAAATATAAGAATTTTATATGGGGGAAAGAAAAAAAAACAAAAAAGAAAGAAAAACAAAACAAAAAAGGTATACAATATTTGCATGTGTTTGATTATCAAAAGCTTACATACTATTAAAAATTTACATATATATGAAAGCTTAATAATGCATTAAGAGAAATGTAATTTCAAATGATTAAGCTAACCAAAATTTGCTATTATGTTATTAACAAAGCTATGTTTTATTAATATAATGCACGTATATGTATATTTTTTTCTTTTCTTCTTTTTTTTTTTTTTCTTCAAACAAGAATAATCAATATTGTCAGTGCATTAGCTTTTTATGTGTTTTATCATATCAGCAAAGTTATAATAGTAGTAATAATAACAATAATAATAATAATAATAATAATAATAAAATATTATTTAGTATTTTTAAAGATAACAAAAACTGGATTAGTAGGGGGTATTGAGAAATACTCCCGAAGTAATTGTATACTTAAAAGCGCATTGCTTTGGAAGTGGTAAATATCTTTATAATATATATATATATATATATATATATATATATATATTTTCAATTTAATTATAAAAAAAAAATAAAATAAAATAGTTCACATAATGTAGTGTCACGCGTATGTAACATAATTGTTAATCCTTTTTGACCATATGTACACGTAAAATCTATAAATAATTATTCTTTTATCAGAGTCAAGCCATATACAATATTAGTTTTTATTGTGCATTGTCAAGTTCACGAATTTATATTAAGGAAGCAAATGCATTAAAATATATATATATATATACGTACATATATATGTATGTATGTATATATATATATATATATATATATATATATATATATATATATATATATGTGTGTGTGTGAAAAGAAATGCAGTCAGTCAATCGAATATGCTATTAGAAAAAAAATTTGAAATAATTTTTAAAACGTGTAATAATTCAAAAGTTCTCACTCTGCTTTGAGAAAAACTTCAATAATTAATGTGTAATATCGTTTAAAAATAAGGCGATATTTGCAGATAGATAAAAAAACAATGAAGAAAAATTACCACGAAGATATGCAAATAACGCAGAAATATAATGATTGTTCCATGGTATTATTTAAACAAAAATGCATTATATTCCATAAAAAATAAAGTAAACAAATTCGCGTGTTTATGCTACGTGATAAGCGATGAATAGTTAAAGAAACGTATAATGGATGCATGTATATATAGATGTCTTGTGAACATCGTACTAATAAAAAATATAGGTTGTTTAAATATACTGTCCTTCTTTATAATATATATATATATATATATATATATATATATATATATAAATTTTTGCTAGGTAATAAGACCAAAAATATAAAACAAGTATACTTACACATGTTCGTAAATATTTGAATATGTGGTAAGAAGATGAAAAAGAAAAAGAATAAAGAAAGCAAAGTATTGGATAAACATTTTAGAAAGGTAAGAATATTTGATCAACGTTAAATATTTGCTTATATAAATTCTGTAAGCATTCGAAGAGCTTCCGTTTATTATATATATATATATGTGTGTGTGTGTATGTCTATATATATATATAGATCAAATGAGTTTCATAGTTAATTCTTATTAAAAATCAATGGGTTTTTTTTTTTTTTTTCTTTAAACAAAAATAATACCTTTTATAAAACATGACTGATTATTATTAGAATGCGTAACACGAGAAATACGTTGGACAAATGAGTCAATTAAAGTTACGTAAAAGGGGGGAAACAAATTTTATGCTGAAGTTTTGAATTTAAATTTGTATAATAAGATCGGATATTGTATTATTTTTTCCATCAATTTAAATTTCTATACGTTTATATGGATAATGTGTTAATTCTCTACTAATTTCGTAAGAATGCTGTGTTTTTTTTTCTTTTTTCTTCTTCTTATTATTGTTATTATAAATTGCAATTGTCCAACGTATTTCTATAAATATTCGTAATGAGCAACAATTTGACTTTTGCATCGATAAATAAATAATGAATAATCGTTTTTTCTTACAAGTACGTGGTGTATATTATAAGAGTTGCAACTATTCTGTTGAAACTTTAAATCTTAAGGCATCTCACTGCAGGTCAGTGACACAGAAATACATAGATGCATTTTGAATTTGAATTCAAAATTACATTTTATTGTTACCTTAATACGGACTAGTATAGTAATTACCATATACACATTCAATATAGCTCACTTATAATTTTAACTTATTATACACTCGCAAACACACACATTGATAGAGAGATTAGTCATGATATTTTGTAGTGTGTCTCTCATGACTAGTGAAGCTACAGCGCAAGCTCTATGAATGTATAAGATATAATTATTTTCATTTCTCTTACGAACGGTTTTTATTTCGAATATTTTTCGGTAACGATTCTCCCTGCAATTTTGAATCTATTCCTCATTACTGACATTGCACAATCATATCATTGTCACGTTGTTGAAAAACATAAATATAATATTTTACAAAAATCTGGAAGTAATCTTTGGCTTACTATGGCATTACATTTATCGCGTTATAACAGTTATATTTATCTAGCAAAAGATATTTTCTCCAGTAATTTATATGTTCAGAAAGATTCTTAGATTAATTTCAAATATATTATTCGATATCCATTAATCGATTTATTTTTGTAGATTTATATTTTTGCGAATAGATCTTACTTATTCTTTATTGTGACCATAACAAGCCATATATCGTAAGAACATAAAATAATTCGAACTACTTAAATTAGAAATATAAAATAAAAATAATATATATATATATATATATTTATTTATTTATTTATATATATTTATATATATGTATAAACGATACACGGAGATAAGACACTTAATATATACTTTTAACAGTAATCTACGTAATACTATATTTTAATTGTAATAGACAAAAGAGATGACCATGCAAGATCAGATGGACAGTTAGTTATTTGCAGACATGTTATTTAAAATGTGGCTAGACACATTCAGTCAGGGTGGCTTGCAATGGCTGAGTATTAATTTCATATATTTTTAGCATAATGACTAGATAAGTTTCAGCCACCCAATCTAATAACATCTTGTTTGATCCCATATATCATATTCGTACCGCTCTGTCGCTCATCAAATATATGGATAAAAATTTCTATGCCAAAATTCATTGCCTTTTTAATTGGTACACACTGACACGATAAATCCAAAAATCTGGATATTTCTGCAAAGTAGAATACTTTCTGCACATATTTTAAATATGATTTATTCATAAAGAATGAATGTGTGTAGTTTCTAATGATATAGATTTCTTCGTGATATGCAATTTATAATATGCTTTCTATATATTTTTTCAATTAATAGAATTATTGTACATAGGTCAGAACATTATTCATAGTCTATATGTATATGTGTGAGTGTATATATATATCTATATATATATATATATATGGAGGAAGGGGATTGTTTTCATTGGAAAATTAATTCAAAGTATAAAGAAAAGTTTATCCACATGAGTTTTTACATTCTCATTTAAAAAATATGTATATGAACTTGTACCTGATAGTTCTTCCTCTGTCCATGTAAACTAAATTGAAGTTATGATATATATTATTTTTTTTCTTTTACAACTCATAAATTTAAACAACAACGAAACATTTATTTTGTACAGTTTATATATTCTTTTTTAATCAATTATCTTTTCTCCTTTTGCTATGACTTATGTTGTAACCTATGCATTTACATGTATATTTACGTATGTCTTTCTTTCTTTATTTATTCATTTATTTTAGTTTTATATATATTTCAATAAACATTTCTAACGTAATCATTCTCCCCAAAGTAGTCTAATGCAATTTTAAATCTGACTAATATGTTGACAATATTAAATTGTTGTCCTCAACTCTTCCTTGAACTTTATGTCTTTATATATTCTCTCTTCACCTTTCACAGAGAATTCTTACGTAAGAAATGTTAGGAAATAGTGGATTAGCTATTACTTTAATAATGTAATCAACAACTTTTGCTTCAAACAAAAATATGGAATGTTATTATTTATTAATTTATTATGAGAATGCCAAAAAAGCAGTGAGATAATTTTAACATATTCTTTAAATTTGAAAATTTTATTTATAAAATTACTAGAGAATAGAATTTTATAAATATATTCCAAATTGTTTATTGAAATGATTATTTGCAGTTCAAATCACATGCACATAAAATTCAACTTTAAAATGTTAATTACTTAATGTACTTTGGCATTGAAATTTTATCAAACACCAGGAGTTCTAAAATTTGCACCACCGCATATATTTCTTGGTATTCTAAGCAGAATAGTTTAAAGGTGAGAAATTTTCAGCAAAAATAGATACAACTTAGATTATTATAATACACAGTACTTATATAGAAGAGAGGTACCATTTCATTGATGGTATATTTTATTTAGCTTACATATATGTGGAATGGATAATTTATCCTATATTTTTTTTATAGCATAGATTGCATCAGTCTGTATATTTTAGAACAATTTTATAATACACAGTGCTACAGTGACTCAAGTGTAATGGATTATACATTGCATATCAATGCATTTTAAAGTTACACTAAGTGCGCACAACCAGCCACTACAGACTCCAATAAGAATATCTAGAGGAAATTTTGCCTAGGTGAGAATGTGTGAAGATTTAAAAGTTTCAGTAAAATAAATTGTATCTCTTATAATATGATCACAAGTATGGCAACGCTATAATATTTAGGAATTCTTCTGAATAACCAATTCATCATATGCTGACTAAAATAAAAGGCTTACACAAGCCTTATTGAAATCTGTCAGCTTAGCAGTTTTTACATTGTCATAGTATATAAATATTGTACGCAATTAGTTGTTTAAGTCATGTATATAATAATATTTCTTATGGCCAACCCTCAATTTCTTTTTTACACATCTGCAGAAATCAAGGAAAACAATAACTCAGATTATTCTAATAAATATACATTTGCTAAATACAACTCTTTATCCATAAAATAATCTCATTAAAATGCAAATGTTATTTATATAATTATTTTCTATAATATTCCAATCAAATCAGCAGCTATCGAATATAACTTGTGCGACATGCATTTCGCGTCTGTTCTTTTGGGCTATATGCGAATATAAGATCTTTTTCTTGTACTTTTTTGTACATATATTTTTTATATTCATGCTTCATCATTATCATATATATTCAATTTGTTACAATAGAATTACATATAATAGCCCTGTTGATATCTGCATATATACGTACGCATATTCTATACAAATGTCACTATTCAATAATATAGAAAGAGGTAATAAAGCAAAGCTGCTTTAAAAAAAAACAATAAAAAAAAAAAAATAAACAGAATATTAAGGAATGAAGTGGTTCAGGGAACTCCCTTTTTTATGTTTTGCTGACTCTTCTATATAATTACTATGACATATATATGTATGACATATAGTTATATATATATATATATATATATATTTATATATATATATAACTATGATGAGAGACATACATGTACACACATGCATATATTCATATGCATATGTACACATATATGTATATATCACGAGACTTATGCATTGAAAATTTTATAATAGACAAATTGTAGTTTAGTATAAATTAATAAATTTGGGCAATTGGCCTCCTCAAGCATTGACGAGCTTAAGGATAAAAAAGATTAAATGAATGATTTGAAATTGAGTCTCCAAAAGATGAGAAGAGACAACATGTTTTATAAATATTACTACGTCATTAGCTATAATATATTACACAATTCAGCCCTGCTCTAAATATCAATAAAGAGCTTTGTGCTATTTATAATCATGTGCACTGCATCATCTGCATCGCCTAGCGTCTTTCTTGGCGCAAATAATGTGATCCTCTATGGCAATTGATATTAGAGATTAGTATCATTTTTTCTCTTTTTTTTTTTACATAAAATAAAGCATATACATTTATATCAATTACAATGATTCTGATTAGCCTGAATGCTTTAGCATTGTTACTATACAGATGCACATGCACTGTAGATTTTATGTTAATCTTAAAATCGGTTTACATATGTCTAAAGGATGTATCTCCTTAGTAATTTTTTTGTCTTTCCTTTTGTACATTATACAAGATTGCTTTTATGTGGAAAGAGAAAATGACGGATATGAAAAGCAAGAGAAGTATATTATTATTAATATTATTATTATTATTATTATTATTAATATTATTATTATTAATATTATTATTATTAATATTATTATTATTATTAATATTAATATTATTATTATTATTATTCTTTTTGCTCAAGAATTATTGCATCATATTCGTGTGAGTAGTTGCAACTCTTGCTTGAAGCTTTAGACACTAGGACCAACTATTCTCCTTCATGGGAATGCAATTTTTCAAGAGTGAATTTTTCAAAGGCATTTCAAAGGACTTGCCATAGAAAATCTCATTAATTTAATTAAAGTATATATTTATATATATATATATATTATGTATATTTAAGGTAATCACAATAATTATATAAATTATGTTCGAGTAAATATTCAATAACGTTTCAGTAACCTACCTAGGTAGTCTTGGTTTACTAAGCAGGAGCGCTGGTGATGTATGAACTGCTCCAATGGAATTGAAACACAAAGCAATTTGCGTGAAATAATCTGTACAATAAAGTGGTAAATAATGTGGTAGTGGATGGCGGATGTATTGTCTGTTCACTACGCATCAGCCAGGCAACTGAACGTTTATATGTACACCGGAGACTCCTGGCCAGTTAACAGCCTAAACATCGAAGTGGGCATTGTCTTCATCAGGATCTAAAATAATGGATAACGTAGGTAAATAATAAAATATTATATCTATTACGAATTCACAGACATGTAATTACGAGACATTACATAATCGCTTCGTTTATACTTACTTCACCAACAGAGGTGGCAAGAAGATTAACAATCTTTTCATGTGGTACAGCAACAACACTCTGATTGTTAATTTCGATTATTCTATGACCTACTCTTACTCCCCCTCTTTCTGCGATACCACCTCTTAACAAACTGCATATCACCCCATTCTGTACACTAAATCCTAACTGATACTTCGTATCAGGTCTCTTGATTTTCACTTCAACAACGGGTGCACATGGTACGACAGTTAACTTTACGACCGTTTGATTTTTTGAGTTCTTTATGTATGTCTGACATGTTGATAGAGGTAAGCCAACTAACGACACGCCATTAATTGCTATTATTTGATCACCAATATTCAATTGCCCACAACGAGCTGCAGCACCAGCTGGTGCCAGATTAGCTATAACTACAGTTGGCAGCATAGAGCCCCATCCAGATTCAACTATTACTACACCAAGAATTTCACCTTTTGCTTTTGGTACAACCACCTGAGAACAAATTAATTATATTTTCTTAAACGTAAAATAATTTTTTTTTTCTTTTCTTTTTAACAAGTACGGAGGAATGTAAATATAAAAGAATTTCATCGATTACCTCTTTCTGCATTTCCTTTTTTGCAAACATTTGCAACTCATCGCCAAATATCTCCTGTGAATTAAGTACTTCTTGATAATCCATTTCTTTAACAAAACTATGATCTTCTATTCCATTTGCTTTTAGGAACTCCATGTAAGCTACTTGAAATGCTTGGCCGATACTTTGTGCAATAAACTGAGCTTCTTCACTTTCAAAAACGTGGCAGATCATTTTGGGAGTCCTGTTTATCTTGGGGGCTTCCTCCATCTCATGCGGTACGAATCGTCTTCGAGCCATGAGAACGACCAAATCACCGATATCTGCTATGTAGGATATCGTTCGCAAAGCATGATCCATCATAATTTCTTTCAAATCAGTGTTAAGAACCATAATTTTCTCTGTTGAAATAAATAGGTCGACTTCGGTACTAGGTTGAGTTTCTCCGTCTGGTGCCTAAATAAAATCAAAGATACTTTTATGAAACACACAAGCATTTTCTATAGATGTATGATATTCCTTATAAAATGTACGTACCAATGCCTATCGCAAGAAGCAGCATGTTAAATAAAGTAAAAAGAAAAACAACGATTTATTATCAACATTTTATAAAAGGGCTATTGAATCAAAAATATTATACATTCCAATGCATGTTATTATCAGGCACTGATTTAAAGCGAATAATGCATACAGTTGAAATTGTATATTGTATCATTTGTGAAGATCCTATAAACCTGAGAGTTTAAATGTGTACTTTGTCAGAGTATGTTAAAATTCAATGTAACGCTCCATTTATTTGGTTGGTAAGAATTGAAGAGAATATACGAAGGAAATATATTTCTCATATAGATTGATATCGTATTTCATCGGAAAGATCAAACTAAGGAACATCTTTCCAAATGATAATTAATACAAACAGAGGTACATTTGGGTAAGGCGGACCTTTATTTTAGTCACAGCCTCTTCCACCATGTGATTCTTAAGGCGCTTACGCCGTTTACGTCCCCCTTCCTCTTCCACCTCCACCGACCCAAGAAATTGTAGTCTGAAAACGGTTGTGGGGCCCAAGGAGCCACTGATCGGGGCCAGTTTTGGTTGGGCGGCTATTGTGTGTGTCTCGGACTGGCCCCCACCAGAAGCACTCCCTATAAGTTCTTCGCTTGAGTCACATTCGTCTTCCTCTAGGCTTCCTTGCGAAGTAATGCTGCAGCGGCCGTAACCATGCTGCCCCCCATAGTTTAAGAGCGTAGCCTGCATTGGCACTGGCCCATCCTTCCGTTACGCGCACGCCAAACAAACAAACAAACAGAGGCTCTGCTAGTCACATTGCCACGCACCACCAACAAAACAAGGCAAAAGAGCCAAAGTTATTGGAATCTGAGTTGCTGTTTACATCTCTATTTATAATAATTTATATATATATATATATATATATATATATATATATATAAATATATATTTACTCTATATGTGTGCAAGATTTTAAATATCTTTAATACATTTAAATTAAAAGGACTCTTATATAGGCATGCGTACTTTAAACTGTCTTTGTCAGAATTATCAAACTAGGTTTATTAAACTATTGTTATTAAACTATTGGTACACAAATATAAATGCTTGATGTTGATATTATGAATAATGGATATATATATATATATATATATATATATATATATATATATATATATATGATAGTGCAGAATTTACACGGTATTGTGTGCTAAAACTTTCATGAATGATTAACAATTAGCAACCCAGAATTCCAAATATTAGGGTTTGGTAATGTCAATAAGCAATGTGGTTTCTATAATTATTCAACATAAAGAGTTATCATTACGTTTTACGATGAATAATTAAAGAATAAAAGCAATCAAGGATATGATATTTATTATATGTAATGAAATCTAATCTTAGCATTAGAAATATATTATGATATAAATTACTCGTTAATAAATTGATTGAATAAATGAGTTTGGATTACGAGCAGAAATAATATCAATTTACAACTTGTTCCATTATTCCAGAAACAAATTCAAGGGTTATAAAGATTTTTTTAAGTAGTCTTGTAAGAGTATAGACATATACAGGAGAATTGATAATTATTGACACTTGAGATATCTTGTTTGTTCTTTGTTATATTTAAAATCATTTTAATAATGTTTTCAAGTCTATATATGATCTTGGTACTGTTTTTTTGTATACCAAAGTATTCTATAATTCCCTCTTTCCCTCTCTCATGCAAATTTTATTGAAGAAATATTTCAATAAAATCAAAAATGGAAAAGATATTCCAAGTGACAAAAATTATAGATCCACTGTGTACGAAAGTTAGTCTAATCAGGAGTGCAAGCTACCAAGTGGCTACTGATCATATACACTAATGAGAAGCAAACAGTATAGTCTAACTATTTAATATAAACGGAGCAATCTATTAGAATACTATTAGAATACTTAACAAATAAGAAAAATGCAAAAGAGTGAGCTACTTTAACTAATAACAAAAAATATATATATATCTACTAAAGTTCTATTAAATTATATAGAATAAAAATGAACTCATTTTACTTTTTGCTTAATACAATAATACTTTGGATGTAATACAATTCCTTTTTCTTTTTAAAAGAGCAGTAATCACCTGCTTTAATCACTGCTGTAGCATGAAAAATACAAAGTAATAAAGTACGCATCATGTAGGCAAAAGTTTTGTGAAGAAACATATTTTGTGCATAAAGCATACTTCATCATATGCATAACATATAAAAAAAAAAAAGAAAAGAAAACGAATATAGAGCAAGCAAATATAGAAAGATATCCGCAGAGAGACCGACAAACAGACACATCAAGTTACACCGAGAAGATGACAGTGTTCGGTGGTCAGGTGGTGGTGTTGGTGATGTGAGGAAGGGGGCGCTACACTGAAACATTCAGGCCTCTTTGCACACTGGCCAGTTCACAATTATTAAGATTATTCATATAAAATAGATATTGTATACGTATAAGTATACATATATAAGTATACATAACAGCCAACATCTGGACGTAGTTGTTTGTGAACTATCTACTTTATATCTTCAATAAAGCTATAAAGTTATTCTTATTTTTATAAACTAACCAATTATTTAATTTAATAGCAATAACCTTTTACTGTTTAATTATTTAATGATTTGTTTAATTTACTGTATAATATTCATATATATTTGAAAGTCAATTGTCCAAACATTGACTCTTAATTTTCAAAGAACCTAAGAGTGGAAGGAAAGATTTTACTGTAAGATACTCTACTACATATATATTAATAATTTCTTTTAAATGTAAGCTATGTCAGTATATGTGCATTGTTTCCTTAATAAAAGAAATATACCTTGAATAATTATCAAGGAGATAGTGATGGAAAAGATTATAGAGATAGAATGGATGTATGTGAACAAATTTTATGTATTAAAATATTTTGGCATATATAAAACTATGGCAGTGCACATAATGCAACACTGAGTCACATTTATTTTCACAGTATTCTTTCCTGCAAAAAACTCTCAGGTTTAACTACCTAAAGACTCAGTATTTTAACCATTTGAGGTAAATATTTTAATATATCTATTGGCATACTTAAGAATAAAAGCAAAATATTGTTAAGAGCATTTAATATGAAAAAAATTTGTTTTTCTTATAGTAAGCTTATTACAATAGTATAATAGTAGGGAAAGCCTGGCCTAACTGTATTAAAAGACCATTTCTCTGAAAAATCCTCAAAAAGTTAAAAGTATTAACACTGAGGTACATTATTACAGTTAAAAATATTGCATTGTTCTTGATTATAAATTAAGTTGCAAATTAAATCTTATAAAGCATTCAGAGCATGCTGCTATAATTTTAGATCATCATAATTTATTGTGTAACACTAATGGCAATCCTAATATATGTATATAATCTGTTTTATACTGTCTATAACAATTATGCTATTATACTTATTCTTATATTTCCAATACACTTTACACTTTTTGATCCTATAGTATTATTATTATCTTATTTAACTATGTAAAAAGTTAATATAAGAAATTGAAAATGGCCCTTTAAAAGATAGTATGAATAATTTCATAGAATTATTAATCTATTATTAAATAATTTTATTTCTAATATAATACTTTGCATTGGGAATATAAATTAATTATTATTTGAGATTAAAGATCTTTAATGCATATGTGATATGTATTTATGCATATATCAATATACACATACCTTTATTCGTGAAACAGCTTCTTCTGCTTGACACATTCTAGTTGACTTTGTTGGTTGACCCTCACATACTAATTGTGTAGATCCTAAGTATCTTGCTCTGAACAATACACCTTCAATCAACACTGAAGGATCATCCAATAATGCTGAAATTTCCACAGAAATCCACCATTTAGAATTTGCACTATCTTTTGCACTAAGCTTTGTACTAGATTCTGCACTACACAATCTACCAAATGCAGCTAAATATTCATCAGACCAATGGTTTAATTTGAATGATGGTAACAATCTACTATCTGATAGAATTCTCATTTGATCAACATTGTTTATTAAAGCCATTTAAATAATCGTAGTATTATGTTATGTATTGAAGCAATGAAAATGTACATTTTATACATATTTCAAACAAAAATTTATACATTCCACAAATGTAATTTTCTCAACTACAGATTATATATAGTACGTGTATGAAATAAATATATCATGGAATATGATCTGCTTATCAATTGATGAAGTATCTTATCAAAGATTTTGTAAATATGTTTTAGATTATCCAAAATATATGGCTACTGCTAATACAAGATGTCTCTTGCACATTTGAAACAATATTGATAATTCAATTGACATTTATCTTCTTTAATAAATTTATTTTGCTCATCAAAATAACAGAAAGTATATATATATATATACATATATTATTTAAATAAAAATCATTTAGTAATGAATATATTTTGAAACACATACCATATGTGCCATGATGAATCGATGAAAGTTCATCAATTATATGCATTTGAATAAGCAGCAATTAAAGAAAGAAAAATATATCATTAACATATTTTGTTGGCCAAAGAATGTAAATGTTATATTTTCATATAAATGAACAATTATAGGAATGTATAATATTACCTTCTTTATTTCGACTTTTCTTCTTTCCTTCTTTATCCTGTAAAATATAAAGTATACAATGCACATAATAATCATTCAAAGAATATTATTAAACATGTTGAAATCTAAATTTGACTATATACTCACATAATATAATCATCTAAAGCTTTTATTATAAATGCCGATCATGCAATGTTTGCAATAAAAAATTATTGTAACATTGTATAATTAAAATGTTATAAATATTTCTCATTAACAACTATTGTAATAAAATATTTTTTGTTGTCATAGATTAATTGAAGTATTTTCCTAACAAGCAAAAAGAGAAAATAAAGAAGAAAAAACAAAAAAATTTGTTTCGGTAAAAGATTCATAAAATAATCTCTTAATCTTAGTATAAATATATAATACTCAAACTCTCTAATAAAATAAATGTATACACGAATGAAATTATCTCCTGATAATGATTATAATTATATTTACAATCACAACACACAAGCAAGCTTCTAGCTAGAAATGTGATCTATTCATGCATTCCTTAAATAGATAAGACCTAGTAGATAATGGAAAAAAAAAGAGAGAGAGAGAGAAAGAGAAAAGAAAAAAGAATAAGCTTATTGTAGGCAAAGGCAATAAGGAAATATAAATTATGGAGAAATTTGGTTTGCACCGAGATTAATAGGCAATTTTTACTATCAGGCATAGATATATCTCTCAGCTTAAATATTATAAATTCATTTTAATCCATATCTTATATATATGTAGATATCATTTAGATTAAAAATCATCATTATCAAAGTCTTACATATCATATATATATATATATATATATATATATATACGCTTTTTCTAAAGAGGTATAAACATCGTTATGCTCAATAACATTTATATGTATTCAATTCTTAATTCTATTTAAGCTGATGAGATTGTAGTTTTTTTATAGACAATAATTGAAGAATATTAATAAAGATGAATATATATCAGAAGAGATCTAGTTATCTGTAACATTATGACAGATCGTGCATCAACAAGTGCTATCTTATCACTGCCCATTAATATACTATGTAACTACATTCTAAAAGAGACCCAAGTGAGAGAGCATTGAAAGGGCACCTTTTTCACCTTGTTGCTGGATTCCTTCAGACTCTGAGGGGACGAGGGAGAATTTTTGACTGGGGTCTTCTGTGGACTTGTTGCAGGTTGCGTAGGGGTAGTTACTTCGCGTTCAGAAGGTGATGATTGAATAACAGATACTACAGGAGGTGGAGAAATGGAAGTAGACGTAGATGGCAAAGGTTCGGACGGTGCTAGCGTTTCTATAGGAGTAACACTCAAGGTTTTAGGAGGGGTTTGCTTAGGAGTTGCGATTTTTGCACTCATTGGTGGTAACATTGTCCTAGTCTTAGGCTTCCGCCACCCCTGCATAATACCAAGACAACATTAATAGGACACCAATACCTTTTGTCAAATCGCAGTTAAGGAAATATATATACCAAAATTTTAATCAAGTAATCAACGTGTGTTAATAATGGATTGATTATGCATTCGCAAAATATATATATATATATATATATATATATATATATATATATATATATTAATACGAATATATTTTCATCGATGTTACTTGTAAACGGATATAAAAGTACGAAAAAAAAATTAAATTCCTTACTTTGTCGTCATAAAATCCTTGATCGTCAGTTCTTTGTTGTCCCAATAATCGATCAGTCTCAAGATCAGTGTCCGCTTCTTCTTCGTCCGGACCTTCCTCAATTTCTACGTCCGCTTCGTCGCCTCCTCGTCGAGCTTCCGAATCCTCGCTATTACTTTCCATACATATTCTCCGCCTGGAATCCAATATACTACATCTTAGTTAGATGCACTCGCACAAAAAGTGAAGAACGTACAACTGGGTATTCCAAAAGTATACACCAGTTTAAATATTCATGATTCGAAGTAAACTCAACGATTGGAATACCCTCTTGCAACAAATTTTAGAAATACCTTGGTATCCAAATAGGACTAACACTTGGTTCTGGTGGTTCTTCAGATGGCGATTTAACAGGAAGCGTTTTAGTTCTTTGTAATGCCATTCTAATGTCTTTAATAGCTGCTTCTACTTCACCACCTATTTCCAAATTAACGCTTTGTCTACCTTGCGGTGCTGGTGGTGGTGGTGTACCCAAAGGATCTAATCCATCAAGTTGCAACTCATTGGTTTCATATGAGTTTTCCTTTTTCGCAATAAACAAATCAGGTGACGATGTTTTCAATGTATGTAAAATATCCTTTGTCACATTTAAACTCACATCTTTGCCAGGCTCATTTTCAGTTCCTAACATGTCATTGCGCGTCCTTTGAATGATTTCTTTCTCTATTTCATTTATTTGCCGTTTCATAAGCATTACTGTTGGATTATTATTATCTGTGTCACTGGCATGTCCACTGGATAAACCATCTTCTAATACAGGCATACTCGTATAGATTCTAAGCGAGTCCGAGTTATTTCCTAAATCTCCAACCGAACCAAGTAAACCACTGGCCGGCATTAATTCATTATCCATCATCATTAGAGAAACTTCACTATCTAAATCTCCGCAATTGCTGTCACAGTCAGTTGTTTCAGGACTTAAAGTAAAATTACGTGAGTGGCCAACCTGTAAGCCAACTTCTGTCTCTCCAAGATCTTCACTGCTTCCAGTGCCTACTGAGAGATCTAAAAAATTGTTTTCATGTTCGCCAGTCTAAAAAAAAAATAATGCACGATTATTCATTAAATTGGCGTACATTTAAATACGTAAATACTAATGTAAGTACTTTGCAATTGAAATTATCGAGATATATATATATATCCATTGTATATATAGAAAGTGCATACAGAAATAGTACGATTATAAATACACTCTCATTTTCAACTTGTTAAACATTTAGACCAACATACAAACAAAATATATAAATCACTTTTTATAAAAGAATATCATAACTCGTATCATCCACTGTAAATTAATATCAATTTACTGAAGTAAATTAGTTAAAATAAATATTGATATCCATATTCGTATAATGTTATGAAATCATATAGAAGAAATCTTTTTATAAATAAATATAGTATCATTTACATTTTGAGGAAAATCAGGTCTCTGCTTTTTTGGTGACTCGTGCACCATAACCTCCTCAGTTGGGGGTGGACCACTGGCTAAACGCTGACCTACATATGCACTTCCTCCTTGTCTTCGCAGTTCATAATCCAAGTCCTTGTAAAATTATTAAAAATGAGTTTAATTAATATTCTGATTCTGATAAAAATGAATGCCATAGTTTAGGTATGAAATATATTAATATATAATGTTTCGATATTTATTATAAAGTAAATAAAATACTTACTTGGAATGGAAACGATTCAATGCTATTTTCTTTCTCTTTGGATGGAGGTGGACATTTGAAGAATTCTTCTAATACTTTTCGAGTTTCAGAAAATTCATATAAGTAATCAAAAGTACTACCACCTGGTGATACAAGACTACTTATATTGTCAGTAGGTAAAGCTGGTGGTTTCAATGAATCTTCTTCTTCATCTTCAATTTTTGGAGACGATGGTGAAACGTTTATCGATTGATCTTCCGTGTGAGCGATGGTTGTTTCTATCACAGGTTTTTCTACAATAATTTCAGCAGAGGTATCCTCCTTCTTTAATAAATGAATTACATAAGATATTAGTTACGCGTATAAAAAGATAACGAAAAAGTATTTGCTTATTAATATACCTCTTTATGATTGGGTGTTGTCGGTAATACTCTTTGTGGAAAACCAGGTCTTGGTGTCATGTATACAGAAGGCGATGACAACAAACTGGGAAGTTGTGGATTTTCACGAACGCCATAACGTCTTGGACTTCCTGAATACTGTGCAATTGGTAGTTCTCCTATTACTCTTGCTACTTTATGGTTACGCTCTGGCGAAGGTGAATCTATTTCACAATCACTTGCCGTTGTTACGACCTACAAAGAAACAATTGTTTTTGTTTACATATGGCAATTACTTACATTGCATTGAATGATACCTTAAAGAATTCAGATGTATTATGGTGATATGCTGTTGTAGGACTTGGAGTACTACCAACGCTAGAACTTGGTGGTTCAGGAGGAATACGACCTCTCTGAGGATCTTCTGTTTCCAAATCTATATTTGTTGTAGTAATTTGAGTTGTATTATTTGATGCTAAATCCAAACGTAGACCTTGCCAATTATCATCTATATCATCGAACACCACCACTTCACCATCACTAACAATAGCCATACTTCTTGCGGGTGTAGTGTGGTTAGACTGATAATCTACACAGTTCTTTGGTAATCCATAATCCAGATCAGTAATACTTTTAGGTACACTGTATTCTACATTATTGCTATTTAAAATCGAATCATAATTAATAATACAATTGCTACGATTACTTTTAGGAGAATCGTAATCAAGGATAGACTTAGTAGGATTACGTCGTACTGAGTGCACCTCAGATGAGAATACAGTTTCTGTAACCTCTCGATTCGTACGTTGTTTCCTTGTTTCACCACATCTGTAAAACATGTAATATAATAAAAGAGTGAAATAAAACATGCTACTAAACTTCTGGACTTGGATAAAATGTCAAAAAATATTTACCGGCTTCGTAATTCCCATATAGTTTGCGTGCTCGGGGACTTATTGTTTTTCTTAATGGATAACTTGTTATCTCCTTGAGTATCTTCGTTATTTAATGAATTGGTTGCAGCGTGAAAGCGAGATTTTCTTGCTGCTACTTTTCCTCGGCTTTGGGAAAAAACTTCTCGACCACCAGCAATCTCTATGATTCTAAACAATAACAAAGATAATAATTAATGTCATATAAAGATAATGCAAAATAGATTAATGTAAAATAAAGATAATAATTAATATACAAATCTTTAAGACATGATTTTTAAATTGATATAAAAAGTATTTTGATTGAAAATATTACTGTATATATTCATACAATTTTTTTATGAAATTCGATATGTTACAATATGCATTATTTACTACTATACAATACACAATAATTCGTACGTTGTCGTTATAAAGCACGGGTAATGTCATTTCTATAAACAAACATCGATGATTCAAATGTCAGAGGAACTAACCGCAAAACGTCACATCAAATGTAAGCGTTTTACATTCCCCTTCGATAGAAAATATTATTTCTCTCTCTAAACATCTGTATACATCAACGTAAAATGTTTATGCATTTTGTGCACAAAACCATAAGGTCCTTCGTTTTATCATCGAATAATTTTGCAAGGAAAAAGAAGAAGGAAGAAATGGAAAAAAGAAAAAAAGAAAAAAAGAAAATGAAAACATAATTAATCACCGATGAGCTTAATTATAAAGACTTAATTTTTTGCTTAGAAAAATATCCGTTTTTGATGTTTAATCAAAATGATTCTTACAACGTCCACCTGGTCGCGCTCACGTCGATCTCGAGAAGAGAACTTTTTAATCAACGTTTTTATCGCGCTAGAAGAAACGTGTGTCCCAATCAAGGTGTTATAATATTTTTATAAACCATTTAAGCTTGCTCTCGGAGGAAAGAAAGAAAGAAAGAAAGAAAGAAAGAAATAAAGAAGGGAAAAAAATTATATATACACTCGATATACATTGGTTTTTCTTGAAATAGGTCAAACGTTTCATTACATGTGTACGTGCGATCGATTAAATGAGTTATCGAACAGTAACAAGAGAAGATCGGTAGAATTTTGAACGATGTTTCCGTTTGAATATCACTATTGTCAAATGTAGAACTAAATCGAAAGTAACATATAAATATTTCACTGACTTGTTACCATTGACGACAGTGCTCGAAATACAGATGTCAAATAATACAGAATATAATTTTTCCGATAATTAAAATCACGAGAGAGAATGTACGTTGAATAGACTACGGTCATATAGATCCATTCTAAACTCAAATCCGAATGCAAACGAGTAATTAATTGTTGAACGGTTTAAAAACGAAAGAAAGAAAAAAAAAGTTAAAGAGAAAAGAAAAAAAAAAAGAAGTTAAAAAAGAAGGGCTGTGAAAAAAAGAAAAAGAAAAAAAAAAGAAAGAATTAAATCGTACCTGGGTAAACCGACAAAGACGGGCGTTGAGTGTAAATTAAAAGCGATGTGCCTTGAAAAATCTGTTTAAGCTACGCTCTGTTGTAGACAGGCTTGCTAATTACAAAGAAAGTTACTGCGAATTTGTGATAAGCGTTTATAACACACCACCAACGTACAACAACATAGAGAAATAACGCCACGTTACCATCTTTTCGTATTTTTCTTTCTTTCTTTCTTTCTTTTTGTTTTTCTTTTTCTTTATCTTTCTTTCTTTCTTTCTTTTTCTTTCACGTTTTTAATATTATAAAGTAGGCCAAAAAGAAAGGCGATATCTAAAACATTTGTTTTCTTTTTTGTTCTCTCTCTCTCTTTCTTTTTTTTTCTTATCGATGCGTACCTCGCATAATTTGCAAATTGACCAAATTTTTATTATATAAACGCTGGTTGTGTGTACGACCGATTGCATCCACTTTAAATTCACAAGCCGTCGATAATAACGGGATAACAAGTGTGTCGCGGTAAACCGCAATCAGTTGATTATACTTTAAAAGAGAATCAAAACTTCTTCTACCTAGACTGTACGAAACGCATAGTGACATCATTAATCAACGTTAGAACATTAAAAACGATTTTGAAATTTGTATTATTCGTGAATTTGAAATATTTGTTTTAAATCTTTTCCGTTATTTTTTCGCACGAACGAACCATCGCTATAAAGGATGACGATCCCTTGCGCTCGGCTCATTTTTCTTTTTAAGGTTAAGTACAGAACGTTCGAAAAGTTCCAACCTCGTATACGTAAGTATACATACAACAACAAAATGGCGTCGAAACTAGGCGCCAATTACGAATATCATTTTTACCGTCCCGAGCCGTAAGTTTCTCAACGTTTTGAACAAACTGTACCCTACTTTGATTACACAAGACGTACATTCCTAGTAAAAAATTATTCGAACTATCAAATTTCTTCGAAAGTATACCCGATCCGCTTTTTTCGTTATACGCTCGACTTGCTTAGTCCTTTGCAACATATACAAAATATATATCTACGCGAAAGAGAGATTAAAGAATATTATTTTGTGAGAAAAAAATATATATATTTAATTTATAAATATATAAAAATATATATATTTCTTTTTACTTTTATATAAAGTACATATTATCCAGTACAATATATTTATATACTACATATATACTTTGTAACAGAGTATATAAATATACAAGATATAATAAATTATATTTTTAATTATATTATTTATTATATATAATATATCAACTAATGTAAGTACATTTGTGTAACAAAGAAAATGAAAGAAAATATTACCTGGAGTCTCGTAATTTGTAGCTGCGATCTCCCTTGGCGGAGGTCAAAATGTAAACGGGACTCTCTTCGGGTCCGCTGTCCTCTTGTTGCGATTGCGTCTGATGATCGCTACCCGCCAGGCTGCCATATTGAGGTGCATCTTCGCTTCGTCCCGATGCCGAAGACGAGCTCGAGGATAATGGCTTCTTCGTAGACGTACCGATCGGCAGTTGGCCCTCGGCACCATAACCGGCCACCACGCTCGCCGTCCTACGGGACAGCGAAGCTGATTTTTTTCTGCCATTCGCTCGTTTCCTATACCTACGAACGTAACTTCGAACTTTTAACAATCAACAATCGTATGAAACGATCGGATTATTAGCCTGACTTATACAACACACATAAAGCGTCTTTCTTTTTTTTCCAAACGACACCACACCATTACGATGATTACCATGAAAAAAAAAATAAAATAAAATAAATAAATAAAGATCATTCAGATTCGTTCTAAGAGGTTATGGAACACCCAGTTATCTTTCTCCCTCCCTCCCACCCTCCTTATTTCTTTTTTATTATTACTGCAATTCTTTTTTCTTCTTCTTGTTTTGCTCTTTTTTTTTCTCCGTTTAATTACTACACTCGACGAACTTTCTTCAATCGTCGTAAAGGAAGTGCTTTTAACGAGCAACAACACCAATTGCCAATTTACTCCGTCGATAATGGGAGAGGGTGGCTGGTGGGTGGGTGGGTGGGTAGGTAGGTAGGTAGGTAGTGGGGGGAGGGGAGCTATTATCGGTACACGTGCCACCGCAATCGAACGTGAGAATAACGCGCACTCGATGGCGCGTTTGTAATACGTAGAAAGAAAGAAACCCATTATACCTCTTTTATATAAATCGATTCCGAGTTGAATTTTTTTCTCTCCTTTTTTTTTTCTTCTCTTTCTTTTTCTTTTTCTTTCTTTTCTCTCTTCCCTCTCTAAATAAAAATGTTACATCGTTTCTTCAGATTTTTCACACCTTTTGTAAGACTTTCAAACGAGAAGAAAACTACTAACCTAACTAACCTAAAAAAGAAAAGTGCAAAGAGGAAAAAGAACTACGACAGATAATCGAACTAACATTATCTTCTTCGTTGTTTATCGTTCTCTAATCTTGTTTGTTTATCCGATATGAGACCACAAACGTTTACGTATTTTAAACCAATTCAGGGACGTACAGAGTAGATCAAAAGTTTCCCTAGGTCGTTATAAAAATCGCGATTAATCTTCTTCGAAACGTTTTTATATTAATTTCTTTTTTTTTCTTTGGTTCATAAAATTACTTGCTAATAAAAACTGTAAGTTTAACTAAAAAAGTCTAAAAAAAAAAGTCTGATGAAGGAGATTGATTTTAAAAAATTCTTTCCAAACTTTTAGCCAACCTTGTACAAACACACGTACGTAAGTACGTATACATACGTACCTAGAGTAATTTGGTGATAGCAAATTACATGTACATTTGAAAGTATGTGTACTGTTGGTTATATAAATATTCCTACACGTTAATATCATGTTAATTGTTAACTACAAGCCTATATCTTTTTAATAATTTTTTAAAGGTATAATTGATTGAAATTAATTAGTAAAAAAATACAGAACGACGTTTTATAAGAGAAATTAATAATCGTCGATATCTTTTTTGTACTCCAAAAAATATTTGACGCGTACAAATTATGAAACTTTTATATGCATAAACTTTTTTTTCTATTTGCTCCTAGCAAACGAGATATTCGATTGGCCATTAATTTATAATCAAATTACATACAAAAACGCATCGGAGAAAACTTGTACGTATTTATTCTTAAAAAAATAAAAAAATAAATAAAAGAGAGAGAGAGAGAGAAAACACGCAGGTAGCTATTACTCTATCTTATAATAAAATCTACGTTTAGACGATACGTAGAAGGCGGCTTTTTTAATCACTATTTGCGATATTTGTCGATCGCGACGATTCCAATTGGGAAATCCGGAAAATTGCTCGGATATATATATTATCAGAGTTGTGAGATATCCAAAGAAAAAAAATAAAATAAAATAAAGAAATAAATAAACATAAAAATAAAAAGAAAGGAAAATAAAAAAAGAAGAAAAAAAAGAAAGTACGAAAAGAAGATGGAGAGGAAAGGAAGAATGAAAGGGTAAAAAAAATAAAAATAAAAGAAAGAAAAAAAGAATACACGAGTGCTATGAAATATGTTGTTGGAATACCCTCCTGACCGGGAAGTAGAATGAGAGTGAGTGAGTGAATCAGTGACTGAGTGAGTTAGAGAGAAAGAGAGAGAGAGAGAGAGAGAGAGAAAGAAAGATGTCGACATTGATTATCTTTCTTGCGAAGTGACGCTCGCGCTAAAAGTTCACTCACGTTCATCAGGGACCTGGAATGGGAATTGATGAAAACTTGTTACCGAAGATTGGAAAAAGCGAAATATAACGAAGCGGATTCCATAGGTTATATGCAGAATTCGTATTCCTCGAGAAAGAGATTTTGTTTCGTTTCGCTTCGTTTCATTTCGTTCCGTTCCGTACCGTACCGTTCCGTTATGCATACATCCTCCCCTTATCGAAAAGCGCGCATAATTTGAAATATTGAATATATATATATATATATATATATATATATATATATATATATATGTAATGTGTGATCATTAAATTTTTGTCAGTAATATTATATATTTATTTTGTTCTTTTTTTTTTGTCGTAAGACTATAAAGTTATACGAACTACGATGTCACAGACTTATATATATTTAGAGGTATTTATGAAGTTTTATTTTTCATTTAATTTCCCTGAACTTGAAATTCAGATTCGAAGCTTCTTAAGGTTTTTTTAAGTATAAGTTATATTTGTATATATATATATATATATATATATATATATATATATATATATATCGCAATAATATTAATACTAATACTATACCGATACAGTATAATATACTTTGTTGTAATATATAATATTAATAATATAATATTATAACCCAACAATTATCTTATATAATTTTCTTTATAGAAAAAAGCACAAGTAATATCATATAAGGTTTTAATAATTTTGTAAACGTTTTATAAAAAAGAAAAAATAAAAACGAAACCTTTTAATATTACGTTCCGTTCATGAAACTTTAAGAATGCTTTGCATAAATCTTCAAATGTTTTGAGGATATAAGAAATGAAAGAGAGAGACAGAAAAAAAAAGAAATGTATACACATAATATATGCGAGAAAGAGAGAGAGAGAGAGAGAGAGAGAGAGAGAGAAAATAAGAGATAAAAGAAACCGCATAGAGAACCGACATTTTACTCGCTCGGACGAACGCGCGAAATTCGTATCAAAGATCCTTTTGAGAACGGGTAAGCGGAAGAACGAGACAGAAAGAACGTTTTCACGAAAGCGCGTGTCCCGTTTTCCATTGTAATCCAAAAATCCTCGAGCGAAAACAAACGGTGTGGCGCGGCGCGGCATGGCAGCGGCTTATCGCCCTTCTCCTACAACATATTTTGCATAATCTCGCGGTTATGGTAATCAGGCTTTTCAAGCTATCCGCCTGACCGTAATTATTCGTCAATTTTCTAACTTTTTCTCCGTAATTCTTTTTCCTTCTTCTTTCTTTCCTTTCCTTTTTTCCTTCTTTTTTTTCATCATATCCTTTTGTATTTATTTATTTAAATATATATATATATATATATATATATATATATATATACATTTCTCTCGGAAATATATCGCGTGATTTTCGTAATTATATTAGATCTAATGTACGTTTAAATGTAATTATTAGAAATATTGATAAATGTTATAATTAATACATACATACATATATATTGTATTATATTAGATCTGATATAATATGATATACGTTTAATATCTAATATCATGATTGACAGATATATCACGTTATATGATATGTGAAGAAAAAAAAAAAAAAGAAAATTGGAAAAAATAATAAATTATGCTGAGGAACTTTGAAAATTCTTAAATACATACGTATATATATGTATATACATATACACACACACACATCGTATATACGTACGTATGTGTACGTAACAAAAGATAAACATATAGATGATATTAAAACCAAGAGAAAAAAAAAATCGTTCTTTTTTTTTTCTTCTCGAACGAGGGAGAAAAATAACGTGGAGTTTCTTGCTCGAGGGTAAACGAGAGACCGACCGGCGAAAGGAAAATAATGGAAAGATAAAAGGAAGGAAGAAGGTTTAGGAGGAAGGATACGATTCGAGGAAGAGATGGAAAGGGGTAGTAGAAAAGGGAAAAAAAAAGAGATAAAAAAAAATTGAAAAAGAAGGACGAAGGTAGCAGAAGGATGACCTACGTAGAAAAGAAAATAATAAGGGTAGAATTAAATGGAAAATTACGATAGAGAGCAAGAAAGAGAGAGAGACAGATACGAATCCAATTTCAAGCGAGACTGTTTTCGATTGGGTGAAATATAGGATGGAGCAAAAGTTCCTAGATTATTTTACAAACCAATTAATCTTTTTTCGTGACGTTTTAGGTAAACTTTTTCTTCGTTCTCTTTTTTTCATCCATATTGTAAAACTACAAGCTCGTAAAACTACAAGCTTAACTACAAGCCCGAAAAGTAGCAAAAAGGTCTAATCGATTTTTAAAATCGCTTAAGAACTTTTGGCCTACGCAGCTAGGGACTTTTAGCCGTCATCCTGGTACTTAAGGTTCTTGCTTTTTTTTTCCTCCTTCACTTTCTTTTCTTTCGTTCTATTTCGTTCTTTTCTTTTTCTTACTTCGTAGGTTCTTCTTTGTTTCTTTTTTTACCTCTCTTTCTCCCTCTCAATTTGGATGTAACTTGCCTGTCGGAGGTGTCGCGTTCAAGGTCGATCATGTCGTCAGATATGACAGAAACAAGATTTGCAGGAGGGGTTTCGTTAGCAGAGGCGGCAATCGTGACGGTGGAGGACGTGGTGATGGTGGTAACAGAGGCGGGCTCCGTTTGACAAGGGTTATCGTCATGCGGCTGGCTGGTCTGCGTGGAGCCCCCCGGGGGCGGGGGTGGGCCGCCCCTAGGCCGGCATTTTGGAAAAAGTCGGTTTAAGTCCGCGTTCTCCAAGATCAGGCTTGTCATCGCCACGTAACGTTCATATCCCTTAGGAGTATGTCCATTCTGCAATAAACAGAAAAGAAAAAAAATTAAGATTAATAGAGACGACGCAGACAAGTATATAATTCGATAATTCACCCTTAGCAAATAATTTCATAAATATTTGCTAATATCTTTCCATAATTTTTTATCATATCCGTAAAAATTATCAACGAAGACGAAATAGATTTATCGGATCAATATTTAGTAAATAATTTAGAGGTAAACGAAGAGATGACTTAATAGAAAAGAAAAAGAGAAAAAAAATATGTAAATATTTTCAGATCACTTTACATAGATTCTTTAACATAGATAATAATTATTGCCGCAGAGTGTTTGTTTTAATTATGATTATAAATTACTCGTCAAATAAATATCAACAACCAATGGAAAAAGATGAGAAAGTAGGGATATGCATCGTTTCAAAAAAATCTTTTTTTTTTTTTTTTTTTTATATCGACGTACATAGGGGTATTGTGCTTTATTATAAATTATTATGAATTTTTTATTTCTTAATTAGTATCCCGCTTAGTTCGTTAAACGTTAATTCGACTGTTCGCTTGCCTGGACTTAATCTGTTCCGGGTGGAGATCAATTGGAGAACCATCGATGGGTGCCGATGGGTGCCACGATGGGTTGCGCCGCGGCGCACCCGGTTTAAAGCAAAAAGGAATCGATACAGTGGATTCAGCGGAAAAGTTGATCCGACGATAGAGAATGAAAACCCCGTCGAAATTGGTTATCAATTAAACGCTTTGTTACGTAATTGCTTCGGTTCGAGAAATCAAACGCTTTAGAGTGAAAACTACCTCCCACTCTTCTTCATTCCTTTTTATACTTACTCATCCGTTCGATCAGATAAGAACTAAATTTCTGGATTAAAGTCGGATCATTATTGTATTAGACTAATACCTTAATTCATTGTGTTCGCGGATCGATTGAATTTCTTATAATTCGAAAAAAAATATATATATATCCCAAAGGAGATGTCCATCAAGGTTTATTAAAAAAATGTAGTGATTTTTTCGAAAAACATCTAGACAGTTTATAATTTTGTTCACGAGAGAAACAGGTTCTTTCGTTAGAAAAATTCATCTGATTTGTGTTTACATTCTTAAGGGGAAGAGAAGGGTGAAAACTTCCGTGACAAAAATTTTAAACAGCAACAGAAAGTCAAGTAGCGTATCATTTGAAAAGTCTTTTAATATTCTTTCAAATGGTACTACTTTTTTCTTTTATTTTGAATAAATATTTTCCGAGAAAATGCGTTTAGAAGTTTCTTTCTGTTTTTTCTTTTTTTTTTCTTCTTGGTTCAGATACAATAAAGTGCAAATTCAGTTCAAAAAACAACTTTTATTTTATTAAATTTTCAAAATATCTATCGTTCTTCTCCATGCAGTAATAAAACATTTGCTCAGTGTTAGGTCTCTATCTATCTCTCTATCTATCTATCTATT
>NC_066587.1:16407557-16417557 GCF_905475345.1 Vespula vulgaris
TAGGCACCATACTCTCTCTTTCTCTTTCTCTCTCACTTACTCTCACACTCAACGTTCGTATTCTCCATATATTCATTTCTCTCTCTCTCTCTCTCTTCCTCTCTTTCTTTCTTTCTTTCTTTCTTTCTCTGTCTCTCCTTCATTCACTTGCTCACTCTTATCCACAGTTAGATACGTGAATTTATTCGGCACACGGGATAGCAAACGTTTCCTATCTCTCTCTTTCTCTCTCCGTCTGTCTGTCTTTCTGTCTCTCTCTCTCTCTCTCCTCTCTCTCCCTGGTGGAATGTTTACTCGTCCGTCCTCATTCCCTAACTCTCTCTTTCTCTCTAACTCTATCTCTCTCTCTATGTCTGTTTCCTTAACTGATGCCGGAACCCACCAAGGGAGCATAGTTAATTGCTGGATGATAATTACTATTATGATTCTCTATGTATGCATAACTACATTTAAGTGTAGGTTTAAGCGTACAATTATTATATTTGTCATATATCCATATAAAAAAGAATATATATATATATAAAAGTATATAAAGATTTATAAATATTTTTCATTTATAAATATTACATTTAAAATCGATGATAATGTAAAGAATAAAATGTAATATATATAAATTTTATATTTATTAAATTTTATATCAGATTGTGATATTTTGATATGTTTTAGTTATCATCGATTAGACGTATGGAATTTTTCTAATACATATGTAATCGATCAAGATTTCCTTTTTATTACTTTCACTATCATTGTTACAAATATTTATAAACCGTTTATCCTTATGCACCTTTATAGGACGATCGTATGACGCCAAAACGCGAATAGAGTGAAACTCGATATTTGCACTTCCTCGATTAGTCGTTTAACAGTATTTCGAAAGAGCAACGTCATTCACAATTGATTTTATAAAACGAGTACACAAAGCTTTTAAGCATTGATTTTATTCGTTAGCATTTACGAAACTGAACGTGTAACCAACATGGCTTTTGGAAGTTGTACGTTCGTTCTTTTTTCTTTCTTTCTTTTCTTTTTTTGTAAACATTAAAACAGATTACTATCGATAAAACTCAGAATTCTTTATTATATAACTTTACTTTCTATTTCGTAAGTTGAAATATGTATATATATTTTTTTTTGAATAATTCATTCAACCAAAAGGATTAATTTTTATATTTCGACAAAGATTATAACGTTTCGTCGACGGATCTTCGATTTATTGTTAGAATCGTCTCTCTCGTGTTTTCAATTTTTTTTTTGTTTTTATTTCTTTTTGTTTACTTTTTATATACATATACCCGTAGACATATCACTTTGGAAGAACATATGCGAAGAGACAAAAAGAGAGAAAGAAGAAGAGAGAAAGAGACAAAATCGCCAATGACGATGTCGATATCACGAAGCTTACACACGAACGAATTCAAATACGCGAAAATGCTCTCTCTCTCTTTCTATCCACTCTATCACCCCTTTTTTTATATATATAAACGCCTTTGCGCCTCAACGATTTCGACGTACACGCAAAAAATGCAGGAAAACTGGACAACGACGACAATTTATATGCGTTTCTAGAGATTTTTTGTGTGATATAAAACTCCCGTTCTCAATATACCACGACGACGAAAAAGAATACAAACGATTTGAATGGTAGTATTTATTTTTGTATATAATTGCGATTAATTAAAAAAAGGACAATAAATCGATGAGATGCTATTAAAAATTACCAGGACGAATATCGTTCGAGCATAAATATATATTTATCGTACGAATATATTTATGTGGGTAGATATACATATGTATTATATGTATATATATATGTATATATCACTTGTCTTTTATCGAAGAAATGAATTTTCGTTAAAATCTCCACGGGATAATCTCTATTATTAAAATAAATAATCAAATATCTCAATTGGAGAGACGCGAAGAGAATAAATGTGGATTATTGTTAAAAACATTTATTATTGATATATGTTGGTATTGATAAATAATTTTATTATATTCATATTTAAACGAATACTATGGTGTTTTATAATATTTAATACACATATTGTGTGCGTGTGTATGTTTGGATTTTCAGTAAAAAAAAATATTACAATTTCGCTAGAAATTTGGTATATATATATAGTAGATTATTATACTATTGGTTTGGTCAATACAATAGTATACTACAATGTAATAATTCAGTGCACACGCACGCACACACACACTAATTTTTCTATGTTTGAATTTCCAATATCTTTTAATGCCAATTGCGTAATTACGTATTACCCAACTCAGTATTATATACACGACTCAATAAAACGTAAAAAGAAAAGAACAAAAGAAGAGAATATAGAAATCACTCATAAAAAAGAAATTCCCAAATTCATATAAAATGCATTCAAAAAAATATATATATATATTTTTTTTAGAAATATTATAGATTAAAAATCGTGCTCTCTCTCTGTAAACTTTAGTGTACATAAAAAAAAAAAAAAACAATTTATCGTCGGTCCTAAAAAAGAAACAAGAAAATATGAAAAAAAATTCCTACTCCGTGCATCCATATTCTCCTATTAATCTGCATTAAAAAGAAAAAGAAAAAGAAAAAGAAAAAGAATAAAAAAGGAAAAGAATAGAAAAAAAAGAATAAAAAGAAGAAAAAAAAAATAATAAAAATGAAATAAAACTCGTCCGATCGAATGGACCCCTTCCGTCTCCGCTTGTTTCGAGGTCGCGTCGGCCGATAAAATCTTTTTCTCCCTTTTTGTTCGGGGAAAGTGCGCTCAGACACACGTTTATATTCAGCTATATATATATATATATATATATACACACACATACACACACAAAACACAATATAACACACACATATATATACGTAGTAAATATAGTAAATAGAAGGGAGGAGATTTTGGGAATACGAGGGATGCTTGAGTCACTTGATGACGCGTACGAATTTTCTACCCTTCTCTCTCTCTCTCTATCTATCTATCTATCTATCTATCTATCTCTATCTATCACTATCTCTCATTCGTATGCCGTGTGACTCACTTCTGAATTACGAGCAGCTCGACCAACCGTAGATTCATTATCGTATTATGGCACCCTTCGATATAGATCAGAGGGGAGAAATCGGAGATACTACGTTCGATCTGTTCGTTCTGCGGAAGCACGTACATATCTTCTGTCAAGGTGATGGCATCGTTTCAACAATCAACTGAAAGACACGAGAGAGAACAAGAGAAAGATAAAGATAGAAAGAGAGATCAGATGGATCTACGAGACGATTAAAACATAGCATTCTTTTCTTTCATGTACTTCTGAAACGTGAATATATCGAATGACTATTCGATAACATTCAATATCTATGCTAAGTCTCTATATATGTGTATATATATATATTTGTGTATGTAAAGAAACAAGGAAATGTAGACCAAACGGTCAAGTGAGGATTAACTGATTCATTTGATCGAGTCATTTAGCGATTAGAATTAGTTCAACTAAGAAAATTATTATACAAACGCGAGTTCTAGCTTTAACAACGCACAGATTTATTGTCTAAACTTCTTGTGTTAGAATAACGATAACAATGAACGTTTATTTCATTCGTTCAAGAGGATTCACATACGTATGTCTAAATACAAAAATTACAAGTTTGCTTTATTATACAAATTTGGAATGTAAAGTTTCTAAGTAATTATAATAAATCGATTAATCCATTCCGAGACAATTTTGATCTGATTTTTTTTCCCCTTTTTTTTTGTCTCCATCAAACTACGAGTTACCAAATTGTAAAACTACGATTAGAGAGTACGAATAGTCACGAAAAAGAGATAGATATGCCAGACAGTCGATTTTAAAAATCGATTAAAAACTTTCGACTCCAGCGAAGTAGGTATATACAATATATCATCATATTTAGCGAAGAGGTAATTGTAAGATCGTTAAACTTCGCAGTTAACGAGGATCGATGAAACTATTTATTTATTATTAACGTCGGTATGTAGTTATGTATGCCGAATGATCTTTATCATCACCCTATTATCTCCAATAATATGTCATTCTTCCATCTCTATCTTTCACCTACAAAAAAAAATAAAAAAAAGAGAGAGAGAGAGAGAGAGATAAAGAAGAGAGGAAGATAGAGAGAAAGAGAGGGTCGTTTAGAAGTAACGACTCTCCGAGTGACTAAAGGGCCATCGCTAGGCGTCACGTTGAAATATAATGGACACGCGAATAATTAAAAGTGCACGAGGGCCTTTATTCCGCATTAATGAAAGGAAAATTGCTATGATCTTAAAGTGAAAAAAAAAAGGGAGAAAAAACTGCAAAAAAGAAAGAACGAAAGGAAGAAAGAAAAGCGAGAAAAAAAAAGAAATGAAAGGAAGGAGGGAGACAGAGAGAGAGAGAAAGAGAGAAGAAAGAAATATATAGAAAAGGGAAAAAAGAAAACAACGCAAGAGGAAAAAAAAGGGAAAAAAATATACGAGCTCTGAGCTTGGGCTCAGGTCTGGTAAGAAAAAGGTCTTTCATTTCCACAGCGCTCACTCGAGGCCAATTTAATTCTTCGGAAAGACCAGACGGGGGATGATCAAGTGCGAGTACGCGCTCCTCCACAACTAGTTCCTCCCCTTCGTTTTTATACGCTCGGTTTATAACGCCGGACAGCAATATTTTCTCCCCCAGAATGAAACGTTATACGACCAACACCGTGTCCCTCATACGCGAAGAATAGCCGATTTTATAATTTAGGTTATAATAACTGGACGTTAGCAGTTATATATCATCCCCGAGGCGCTCTCGTTTCTTTATGATTATCATGATTTTACGCATTAACATTTTTTTAATTAACATTTACATTGGCTAATATGTAATGCGTCTTTATCTATACACGGGTGTATATATTGTTCGTGCTTCTTCGTACGAGTAACGTGCGTCCTCGAATTTTGTAACATTTTATTAACGACGGTTTTAACATTAATTAGTTTGAAAAGAGAATTCAGAATTTATAATTGTATAGTTTTATTTTGCTGCAGTAAGAATTTATAATGCAGAATTGTTTTTAACGTTAGTAGAATTAAATAAAAAATTTGAAATTCTTTTTTCTTTTTATTTTTACTTTTCTTTTCTTTTTCTTCTTTTTTTTTTTTTTTTTTTTAACAATTCATTAAATAAGTTCACGATGAAAATTTGGAATTTAGAGTTGTAACGTTGATCGACTAAACGAAAAGAACGGTATTTATAATTAAAAGTTACAACGTATAATAAGTTCGATTAGAATTTAAGAAATTTATAATTGAAAATATTTTATATCAGTTTCATAATAAGAAACTTTCGAGTTTTAACATTAATACATTTAAATGATGACATACAAATTAAAATCAATAATTGTAAGGTAAATAATTTCAATGAGAATAAACAATTTCGAATTAAACATTGTTAAATATTATTAAATCGCATAAAAATCAACAATTTATAATTAAAGATTGTAACAACGTTAACTCGAATTAAAATTAACAATTCGTAATTAATAATTGGCGACGTTAATAATTTTCAATAAAGAATTAAATGCAAAATTTACAATTTACAAAAACTGTGCGAACGTTTTAATTTCAAATGAATTTAGAAAAATAGTAATAAAATTATTACAATTCCTGATTTTCCTTCTTCTCTTTGATAATTTTACTTTCGTTCGATGTATATGCGTTATAAATATATATACATACATATACACGTATACTCTTTGTGTCTCTGTTCTCTCTTTCTCTCTCATTTTGATCGACTTCTTTGATTCATCCCTCGAGCATTAACAACGTCTGACACTTCTGACGATTGAAGAAGAATTTTACTTTGAAAACTCATTGGAGTATGAAGGAAGTACTCAACGGTTTCGAATTATACCACCACTTTCCGAGGATTCTACGATGTTATTTAACGAAACGCGTTCGAGGAAGTACTTAACAGACTTCGAATTCGCATAACCGGGTAACTTTAACGAGTTTATTACGTGTACTCGAGGAAAATACCAGCCGTTAAATTATATTCGCTTACGCTCGTGAAAGATGGTCTATTAAAGGACCTCGAATGAGAAAGTTAGTGATAAAGGATGGACAATGTTATGGATATCGTGTACTATGAATTACAAAAGAGAGAGAAACAGAAAGAAAGAGAGAGACAGAGAAAGAGAAAGAATCTAGATTACGATCGTAAATAAAAAGAACACCTGATGCCACCATTTTTTTTGTACGCTTATCCTCTTTCTTCCTCTCTTAAAAAAAGATAAAAAAAAGATAACAAAATTATTATTTTCTTTTACGTAATTGAGCCGGTAATTATGAAAATGGTCTAAGTGGAGAAATTAAAAAAGAAAAAAAAAAGTAAATTAGTATATTACGTAATTCATGTGACAATTTGTTCCAAGTTTGTAGAAACAAATTTGTTTTAAGTAATAATTTATTATAAGCAACGATGATTTCGTTTGTCATTAATAAAATTCAATTTATCTTTATTTCGACAATGATCCAGATCAATTTGTCATTTTATGTAAAAGTAAGTACTGTAAGATCAGAGATCAATAATTCGCAGAAAGTATTATTACGTCATCTGGTAAAAATGATTCAGGGTTAAATTTTTAAGTTTCATATAAATAATATTTATTTTTTAAAATCTACTATATATATATATATATATATATTTAAAGCTTTGCGATTTAAATAAAATTTAAGTAATACTCTCAAGAAATATGAAAATTGAAAAAAGAAATGTATAATTTATTACTTCTCAATGTAAAAAATTCACTTTATGGATTATTGAATATTTCCTTTTCTCTTTTTGCCTTCATATCTTCCTTCGAATTTTTTATTAATTTCGAAAATGGTTCAGAAGTCATTTTATATACATACGTATCGAAATAGAATGCTTTATCTCGTACAATATTCTTAGAATTTTTAAATCGTATAAAAAAGAAAAAATATTTCTCGAAGAAATATGAAAGAAGAATAAGATAAGGAAAAAAAAAGGAATGATTAAGAAATAAAATAAAATATAAAATAAAAAAGATTAAAAAAAAGAAAAATAGAAAAATAAAAAAGAAATAACGGAGAAAGTTAGACGAATAGAATAAAGAATTCGAAATGATCGTTATAAAGATGAACGATTCGTAACAATTCGTGCTTACAAAGCTGGAAAGCTTCGTGACTCTTGCAAGGCAGTGATTTGATGTAATTTCAAAGCGAGCGAGCGACGGAGCGAGCGCACGCGCGCATATGTACATGCGCACACACATATATGTCGTTTCTCGCGAATGGCAGGTAATTTAGAAGAAAGGGAATTTAACCGAGCGAAAATCGTGTTTCGTAATCTAATAAACCGCTAAAGCTTTTGATCGGATACGCGTTCAAGTTTTTTGATAGCTGAATTAAAAACTCTATTCAACTTTTTCTAATTTATTTATATATTTATATATATATATATATATATATATATATATATAAATATATTTATATATATATATATATATAAATATATTTCTTTTTAATTTTTGATCGAAGAAATTATCCTTTTATATACAGAAAAAAAAAGATTGTTAACAAATCGGCGATTAAACTTGAAAATTAGAAAAAAAATTGTTGGCATTTATTCATTAAAGTAACATATACTTATGTATATTATATGTACGTATATATATATATGTGTGTGTACGAATAAATCGGCACTTTTTCATTTTTTTTTCTTTCTTCGTCGTTTTATATCTACTGTAAAAAACATTATAATTCAAATCCAAATTAAAAGAGACGAATTCGTAAGTTATCCATTTTATCTTAACAAAGTCTTCTCGTCGAAGCTGTATCGTATTTTTGAAAAATGAAAAAGATCTTTTGATTGTCCTTTATCCTCCTCATCATTTTATGTTTACGGTAAGAGAAAAAAATAAAAAATAATTAATAAAAAAATAAAAAAATAAAATAAAATAAAAAACGAAGAAAAAAGATGTAACCCCTCCCGTATCCAACTCCACCAAGTTCCCCGTAAACCATCACGCAATGTTTACATTTTTACTTCTATCTTCTTCCCGTTAAAGAAAGATTATTTTCAGCTAGCTGATAGGGGTGTATGCCGTTGGGTATAGGTTAGCAAGAAGCTAAGCGAGCGTGAGAAAATTACACGGAGCACCCCCCGCTACGTGCTACCGTCGTGAACGGATGGATATTCGAAGCATACCTTCAAGCAAGAGAAGAGACAAGTACTAGCACGTAATAATATATTCTTCGTATAGAGAGAGAGAGAGAGAGAGAGAGAGAGAGAGAGAGAGGGCAGTTTCGATACGAGTCGAGTTGATCGAGTCAACATGGCGAACGAAATTCTCGACTTTCTTCCATCCATCTTCTTTTCTCGCGAAACTACGAACGACAATAAATAAATAAATAAAAAAAAAAAAGAAAGAAAGAAAGAAAAGGAGAAAGAAAAAAGGAACGGAAAAACTACAATACAAAAAAAAAAAGTTAAAAAGAAGAAAAACATCAGAAATGAACGAAGGAAATGGTTAGAATAGAATTATTCAGGGAAAGATAAATTTTTTCGTCGCAGCACCGAAAGAGGACGGAGGAGATTGTACGGATAAGAAGATCTCTTTCTCTCTATTTTCTCTAAAAGATTCAATGAACATCAGCGAGGAATAAGGAAACTCATTTAACCTAAGAAAAAAGGTGGGTGAGGTGGGTTGGTGGAAGAGGGATAGGGGGGAGGGGGCAGGTGGCCAGAGGAAAATGTAGAAGAAATTTATCTTGGTCCTGCTGAAGCTAGCTAAAGACTTTACAAATTCGCATGTTTCTGCTGACACGTAAATGTGTGTGTATGTGTGTGTGTTGTGTGTGTGAGAAAAGGTGATGTTGGTTCGAATAGCTCGTAAGTTGTAAATGATTTAAGGGTACACGAGAGCTGACTACTGGCTTACCTGCCGCTTACTTTACCCTTCTTTTACTTCTTCCTTCTCTAACACCCCTTTCTCTTCGCTTTTGGTACCTCCTCCCCCTCCATTCTCTTTTTTACCCCTGGTGAAACGTTAACACCGTTTTTACACGGTCGAGCGCGCTTAAGCGAAAAAAAAGAAAGTAAAAAAAGAAAAGAAGAAAAAAGAAAAGAAGAAAAAAGTAGCGGACGAAGACCTGCAAGAGAGAATGAAAATCCTTAGAAAAAGGTCTCGCGGGGGGAGGGAGCTTGAACCGGGTGGACACGTTTAAAAAAGAAAGGACCTATAAATTTACGAGGTGAACTTCGCGAAAGCTATCGCACCTTCGAAGTCCACTTTGTACGGTATGATAAGATTATATATATATATTATATTATATATTATATATATATATATATATATATATATATATATATATGAAGTTCGTGAAGAAATAAATCACGTTCTTTATAATGTTAGAAAAGATATTTTCTAAGATTATTTCTTTCGTATATATGTCACGTAATAACAATAATAATGACGATGATGATTATGATGATGATGATGATGATATTGTAATAATGATAAATAAAATATATGAATATGACTATACAAAGATAAGAAAATGATGAATGATAATATTAAATAATGATGCTAATAATAATAGAAATACTAATGATTCTAATATAAAGAAAATGTAAAGTATGTATTTTTTTTTATCTCTCGTTAGTTAATGGAGAAAGAAAAATCGCGCGGCATCGATCGAAGCTTCCATTGCGTTGTGTGACTTTCCTTTTATATTTAAACATCTATATTTGTATCGTTGTACGATATACGTTATCCCTGTTACCTCCAATATAGATAATATCCGTACTTATCCAGGATCCGTACTCATACACATACACACACACATATATATACTCTTTCACATATTTGGACTACGGAAAAGCATATAGGTACGTGTAAAATTATATATATACACAAATACATAGGTGTATCGAATTTTGGATTGACTTTCAGTCAAAAATTTTCCAATTTTCCTTTTCATTAAAATACACGTGTCATTTTCATTGA
>NC_066587.1:16422557-16495057 GCF_905475345.1 Vespula vulgaris
TACACATACGCGCGCCCTTGTGTATACTCCTGAATTTATTTTCCAATTTGTTATTTATTTTATTTTATTTTTTTTTTCATTACTTCTTTTTCTTTCCCAAATCTCATACTCACATTTATAGGCGACGTATTTTTTAATACACGAAACATGTCATTTTGAAGAAATTTTCCCGATAATATTTATATAAAAATTTTTTCATCTTTACGAACGGGTACTTAACAAAGAAAAGGAAAGAAATAAAAAATAAAAAAGAGCAAGAAATCAGTGAATTTAAACAAGATAAACAATAGAAGGCAAAAATAAAAAAATTAATAAATGAAGAAAAAGAATTCTTATCTCCATTTCGTATTCTCGCATCGGCGAAAAACAATAGCCGGAAATGTAGAACTATGTACATTTTTAATTACGGGTCCACTCATTAATCCGTTGTCGTCATCGTCATCGTCGTCGTCGTCGTCGTCGTCGTCGTCGACATCGTTGTCGTTATCCTTCGCACTCGACGTTGGAAAAACTCACCGAGAGAATCCGAAACACCTTTTTTATTCGCGGGATCGTAAAAGTACGATACGCTCGTTTACCACCGTTTCATTTCGTTAGCTCGTTCATTCGTAAGCTCTACGATATTGTCTCAGGACAAATATTTTTACTCTGATGACCTTCTCAACCAGCGAATGAGAACGAGAAGAGAGAGAGAGAGAGAGAGAGAGAGAGAGAGAGAGAGAGAAAAAGGCAAGAAGAAAAGAAATATAGCCGATGAGACATTATTGCTTGTCCTTAGTATAATACATGAAACGAGTGTCACGTAACTCGTTAAAAACAAATTTTTATTCGTGTTTTTGATATGAGAAAAAGAAAGAGAGAGAGAGAGAGAGAGAGAGAGAGATACACAACTTTACACACACGTATTACTTTATAACCATTTTAATTAGAATTTATTTATTGGAAATATATAAAAAATAAAATGAAATGTAATGAAAAATAAAAAATAAAGAAATAAAAAATTAATGAAAAAGAAGAATTAAAAAAATTCAGTTTTATATATATATATATATATATATATATATATATATAAATTCGTTGAGTTCGGTATGTACACCAGGATAACAAGTCACACAACTCACGATCAGTCTGTACTTACATCAGAAAAGCACGCAATGACGCAATCGTAATTTCGTAAAAATCGTAGCGATGTAAAAGGGGATCGTTGAAACGTTTCAACGAAAAATTCCTATATAATGACCATTAAAAAGTATTTCTCATTAAGGCCTCAACGTTTTGCTTCCTATTTAGCTTCCGTTTCTCTAGTGTTCCAAACCAAATTATTAAAAAAGAAAAAAAAGGGGGGAAAAAAGAGAGAAAAGAAAAAATGAATAAAATAATAATAATAGTAATAATAGCAATAATAAAATGTATACAAAGGAAGAAAAAAGAATGAACAAAGAAGATAGGAGGGAAGAAAGTAATTCATAATTTTTTAGACTACGCAACCCTCTTCCTCTCCTTCTTTCTCATACTTCAACAAGAGAATAAACAAAAACAAAAATCCAGACGAAATTAAAAGGAATAAATAAATAAATAATAAACAAAAAAGAAAAAAAAAGGTTATATGAAAGGTAGAAAAAGAAACAGAGAAATCGTATAAAAAGAGAGTAGAGAAAAAGTAAATCGTATGAAAAATACATCTAAAGATACACATGTAGTATCACTGAACTTTCCCTTTAATGTCATAACCTTTTAGACACCACTTTCTCTCTCTCTCTCTCTCTCTCTCTTTCTTTCTCAATTCGTCAATTTTGTCGACAAGAGAATAAGCACGTGAGACAGAAAGAGACACACAAAAAGAGAGAGAGAGAGATTATCAAACGTTTGTCGGCTATGAACAAGGTATCTTCTGTTCACACTCTCTCCTCTTAACCTCCAAATGCATCCACTTCGTATCTCTTTGCTTGTATCCTCTCTGTCTCTGTCTCTGTCTCTCTCTCTGTGTCTCTTATATCTCTTCTCTTTCTCTCTATAAGTAACTTCACGTCGAGGACTCGTGATGCGCGTCATAATGTACGGTGCGTCGCGTGCTCATTGCGTAAAATCGTAAAGCATATCACACGTCACGCAAGGATGACGATGACGACGACGACGACGACGAAAACTACGAGAGAAACGACATAGCAGATATAATATAAAGCTGAGAAACGAGAAGACGCTACAGACACAGTTAAGTGACTCAAGAGTTAGAAAGAAACTAAGTAGGTTGATATTAAAGTGAAAATTGTATGAACTATCTTAGTGAGAAATTTTACTGGATTGTTTAATATATAATTAATTTGTTAATATATATATAATATTATTAAATATTGTTATCTATTTCAGCAAAAAAGATATTACAACCCTAAAACCTAAAATTTATTACCAATATTCTAACACGTCAATAAAGATTATCTTTGCGCGTATTGATCAATAACTTCATATTATTTAATACAATTAATATAAAAATCGTTAATATTAAAAAAAGAAATACAAACAGTATATAAATTTAAAATATACATAAGATGATAGAAATTTCGATATTACTAATTAGCCGATCGTATATCTCCGATTGACATTATTAATGAGTACGTCTCGACGAAAGAACAAAAATGGCGGTCGACTTAAAATATGGCCGATGCAAAAAAGAAAGGAAGAAAGAAAGAAAGAATGAAAGAAAGAAAGAAAGAAAGAAAGAATGAAGAAAAAAAAAAAATACTCGTAAATATAGGTTAAAGAAGGAGGTCGGGGTCAAGCGGATGCTAAAATCCTTTACCCGTCTTCGTTGCACGCGCTTTGATACCACTCTCCCCCTTTTCCACTTCCTCCATTTCTACCTCCACCCTCTCCTCCTCCTCCTCCTACTCCTCCTATTTCTACACCCTTTTCATCCACCCCATTTCACGCTCGCGCGGGCGCTCATCGTACTCGTCTCTGGTTTCGTCTCGGTTTTCCTATTTCGCATTAGCGAAAAAGACGAAGAAAGGAAACGAAACAGGTAAAGCTCGTCCATGTTTTGATACTCACGTATTTCAACGTATTCTCGCGAGAATCGTTTTACGTTCCCGCAATTGTTTCACCGATATCAAATATATTTCCTTTTCTTTACTCACTTCGATTTACAAAATTAATTACGAAAGTAAGAGAAAGGAGAAAGACAGAGAGAGAGAGAGAGAGAGAGAGAGAGAGAGAGAGAGAGAGAGAGAGAGAGAGAGAGAGAAATAAAATTTTCCTACAGAAATTCATTAATACGTTTAATGATCTATTTTCTTTGCCTTTATGAGTGAAAATTAATTATTCTATTAAAATTAAGAATAATAAATAATATATATATATAATATATATTATATGTATATAATATTTTATTATAGACATATTATAGACGCCGATAATATGTTATTTTCGTATTGTTGGAGTTTTTATTTTATATAATAAACACGAAGAATGTTCGTTCCAGAGGAAATACAAAATGGCCGACCGCCCGACTCTCTTCTCGAGTTATTTACTTCGAGGGAAAAAAAAAAAAAAACTGTGCCGTATTTATCAGAGTCCTAGTAGTTATTTACTCTAACTATACATTCACTAACTCACTCCATTCGTTCACTAACTCATTCACTCATTCACCCGTTCACTCTATACGTCACGCAATTTTTTCCCTGTAACCAATGCATGTAATATAATACCTAGAAACTACTCGTAACTCTCGCGTTAATCCAAAAACGCATATATACGTATCTATGTAACCTCGAAATCGCTGACTAAAACGGCCACCATTTACAAAGAGGAGAATAGTGGTCACAGAGAAAGCTATCATAAAGAGCTTTAACGTTGAACATCGTACGAGATTTACCGATCTATTATCTACTCCTACCGTTTACGAAAATGGATCTTTGGTTTAACGATAAACGCAACATGCGTTTGATCATTCGCCGTCGTACCAATAAGGGACTCCATTTTCTACGCGATGTTATTCCGAAAGGTACAGGGCAATCAATAACAGTCCTTATTAAAAGGCACTTTGCAACAACCTTTTTTCACCCATTTTTTTGCGCTTGCTCGATTTTTATATACATATGATATACATACATTCTACACATATATATATGTCTTTCCCATAAAAGTTATTAAAGGAGTAGTAGTATTCTCTAGAATGAATCGGATCGATCGCAAGTAACTCGTAGCAGTGGTCCTCAAACTTTTTCCTTCGATTGAGTGAACCGTTAAGAGTTCCAACAAAACTTTTTATCTCTCTAACTCTCTCTCTCTCTCTCTCTCTCTCTTTCTCTTTTTATCTCTCATCATAATTATCGTCAAAGGTTAAGAACGTCCTTTTTAATTTTTCAAAGATTACATCGATACAACCAAGAGAGCTCGAGCTCCTGAAGAGAACTAATTTTGTGGATTATGAGGATCTATGAAATGAGAGAACCACCAGAAAAAGAGAGAGAGAGAGGGGGAGAGATTATCATTTGAAAAAAAAAAAAGAAAAAGAAGAAGATACGCAAAGATATATAAGTATATATGCTATTGAAAAGCGGCGTTCGTCTACGTTGAATAAGAGGAAGAAGTGTAGAAAGAAGGAGGTACGAAATGGAGACTCGACAATTTACGCATCGACAAAAGGCCTTTCGCGAAGAGAAGGGATAGAGTAGGATAGAGTAGAGAGGGATACGGGAGGGGTGTGGAACTAGAAGGAAGAAAGAGGGTGGATCAGAGGAAAAAGCTCGAGAGGTGCTCTCTGATCACTCTTTCTTTCTCTTTCTCTCTCTCTCTCTCTCTCTTTTTCTTGTTCGACGTAAAGTCGTTCAAGTCGAGGCGAATAAAGAGGCAGACGAAGCCGCGCTACTCGTCAAGATCAAACCTTTACCCGCGTGCTTACGAGAGAATTAGATCGACGAGATACAGAAGGTAGACATCGAATGGGGTGAATGTACGAAAGAAGGAAGGAAAAAGAAAGGAAAAAGAAGTGAATGAAAGAAGGAAGGAAGGAAGGGAGGAAGAGGAGGAAGGAAGTACCACCTCAGCACGGTCGATCAACGAAAATATCATTGAATGTCTTCTACAAGCGTCGTTTAATTCTTTCCATGTAATATCCATCGATTTAACTTTAAACAAAATTATCTTTACGATTCATCGTAAAATATTGTATTTTTTTCCAAAAGCATAAAGTTTGACCTACCAACAATGTTACGAATTAACCTTGTTTCTTATTGTTACAAACATGGGCTGTAAATATGTATGACTGCTATATGTATGAAAGTTGTACTCTATTACTATATGTATTTGAAAAGTTACTAAGAGTCAACCGATAGACTTCATTACATGGATTATGTATATAACCCACTATAAAAATCAATTTTTTTTTTTTTTTGATTCGTCTCTACACAGATATTTAATTTACATATTTAAAAAGTTTTGAAGATTTTGGATATCTGTATGAAGTAAGAATATTATGTGATAGTGAAATAAAATAAAACAGCAAATATATATATATATATATATATATATATATGTGTGTGTGTGTGTGTTATTTTAAAGTTACATAATGTTAAAGAGGGTTAATAACTCTAAATAATAATAGTACATCTTGTTATATTCTAGCATTCTCTCTCTGTCTTTCTCTCTCCACTTCAATCTCTCAATCTATCCATCAATATATCTAAAGCTAACATTTAGAGAAGTTAAGTTAGATAAGAAGAATCAATCGATTAAACGATCTTACTTTTAATTGCAAATAAATCGTTCCTTTCAATATAACTTCTACAAATCAATATCAACCATAACATCGTTTATTAGAAAACAAGGAAAACTACTTTTCGGAGTTAATGCTTTAGGAATATGATCGATCCCCTTGGATGTATAAATCGGTGTATATAGGACGTTTGAGTAACGCTTATAAACTTGAAATCGTTCAATGTACGGACGTACGTACGTACGTACGTATGTATGTATGTATGTATGTATGTATGTATGTATGTATGTATGTATGTATGTATGTATGTATGCATACATGTGTGTATATATATATATATATATATATATTCATGTATGTATGTATATTCGTCGTCATGTTAGAGAAAGGGGTATATGAAGGGGAGCAACATTGGCGCTAATCGAACTGCGAACGTCGAACGCCACCATCGTCGTGTCGCAAGAGGTTAGGGTAGTTTTCTCTCTCCCTCTCTCTCTGTCTGTCTCTCTCACTCTCGTATACGTGCGTTCTCGCGTAACTGGAAAATGCTCGAAGCTATATAATAGCATGGTATCAAACCCTGCTTACAAGCACGAGACACGGGATCGAACACCTGTACTTCGTGACGCATTATTAATGTCTTTAGGCTGAAGGGGAGGGAACAGGGAGAAAAAAGATGCGAATTTCCTTTTTTCCTCTTTCCTTTTCTTTTTCTTACATATACATATATATATACATATATATATATATATATGTATGTATGTATATTCATGGTATATATCAAAAAGTAAACAGGTTTACTTCCCTGTAAGTAGTTCAATATAAAAAAGAAGAACAAAAAAAGATGTTTACAACATCCTTTTAGTATATACAATATTATATATACTTCACTATTAAAAAGCAAATATATACGTACCATTTTATATCGAAATATTTGTGAGGTTATCACATTCTACTCTTTTTGATATTAACGTATTATTTTCTATATATACATATATAATATAATATCGATATACAATAACACACAATTAGTATACAATACAATATTCGTGATAACTTTAACAAATATTTCAATATAAAGCAAAGTTACGTTTATTATTAACATACATATCAACTTCAAAAGAATAACGTTAAATAGACATTGACCAATGAACGATCAGAAAGGGATCATCTACAACCAATCAGCGACGTAGAATCAGTAGTAGACAAAGGTGGACGCATCATCTAGCCTCGTCTGGCTCGTTGACGCGCTCGCGTCGCGGCGCCGCAACGAGGTCGACGATTCGACCCGAAGAGAACGCGTCGTCGTCGTCGTCGTCAGCCCCTTGTAACCCACCCCTCTCTTCATCCTAATACCCTCTCTCTTCTCTCACTTTATCTTCCTTCTTTCTTCGTTACTCTTTCTCGTCGTCCATCCAAGAGCGACGCGACCCGACGCCGGGCGTCGGGTCGCGCCGCACCGACCGCGATTCGTGGAAAATCGGGACGAGAAGACCGATCGAACATGTTGTTTTAGAAGTACGATTTGTCGGTGCTCTTATTCGATACTCTCGTTAACGAGAATAATAAGGGATGAAAAAAGAAAGAAAGAGAAAAAAGGAAAAAGGCGTCAAAGATTATAAAAACATGACCGTGAATATATACATATTACGGTCTCCTTTCTTTCACATCGAATAAGTGCAACGACGGCGCTTTGATTATTTTTTCTCTCGAGATAGCCTTAAAAAGAAAAAAGAAGAAGAAGAAGAAGAAGAAAGAAAGGAAAAAAGAAAAAAGAAATAAAAACGTCTAAAGATTATTAAAAACGCGATGATTTTTTACACGGTTCACCATCCTGCACGTCGAGTGCAACAAACGTTTCGATTATTTTTTTTTTTAACACAACTTGGAAGATAAAAAAAAAAGAATAAGTAGCACCTATACATAAACCACGCAAACATCGTAGATATTAAGAATAAAAGAAATCAATCGAAGAAGAAAAAATCTATGAAGCCGATTAATGGCCGTCGGATTTGTTCGTTCGGAATTCTCAAGAATTTAAATGACGACAGAACCGCACCTCGATTATAATAAGTAGATTCTAATGAGACTTAATTATGCGCGTTGATGGACGACTACGTCGTCTTGGCAACGGGAAAGCGGATGAGGAATTAAGTTTCTAATCCGAGTAGAAGACATTGTACCGACACCGCGGATGATAATACAGTCGAAAATAGCACCAGTCGTCAAGGTGGATCATGAAAAGCCGGCTTGACAGACAGAGAGACAGACAGATGGACGTAAAGATAGAGAGAGAGAGAGAGAGAGAGAGAGAGAGAGAGAGAGAGAGAGAGAGAGAGAGAGAGAGAGAGAAAGAGAAATAGCTACTACTACTAACTGTCTAAGGATCGATACAATTATGTAAGTGAGGACAGAGAACAGAACGACATTCCAAAACGAGAAAGAGAAGATATGTATATCAAGAACGTCGCGACGTTAGTACGATCTCTCTTTCTCTCTCTCTCTCTCTCACACACACACACACACACACACACACACACACATGCACATACACATATGCACATACACATACACGTTATTCTTTACGTTTCTCTATCTCATATTTTCTATCTCCCACTCTCCCTCTCCCTCTCCCACATTTCCTATTTCTTTCTACATCATATTCTTTTCCTTCCTTCGTCTCTCTTTCTATCTCTCTCTCATATATATTTCCTATTTCTTTCTCTCTAGGTTGTCGATAAGTTTCACGATGAGCAACACAACACACATCGTCCTTGCTTCGTAGCGAGCTCGCCGTTGGTATCACGTCGTGCGGAAACTCGAGAAAGACCGTCACTGGTCCGCACCATAGGCCATTACGGTTTGATACCGGTAAGATCCCCATAGGTAATAGCCAAAGCATCGAATTTTCCTACTAGAGGAGAATAACCGTCGTAAGCTCATATATATATATATATATATATATATATATATATATATATATATATATATATATATATATATATATATGGTATATGTATATATGTGTATATATATATAGGATGAGACAAAAGTTCCTCTAGGTCATTTTAAAAATCAATTATTATTTTTTCGAAAGATTTCTTAATACATACATGGACGTACGTATATAGAATAGGCTTAAATTTTTTGATTTTAAACCATAACATTTCTTGATTTTAAAGTTAGCATACTTTACGACGAGTATACATAGCTAAAAAGATCAAAGATTCGATTAGTATTCACAGTATTCTTTTTCGAGACTTTTTAGAATAATTTTTTTATGGTTCTTGTTTTATTTTGTTCTTTTTTTTTTGGATTGTAAATATACGAATGTAGGAACTTTTTAGTCCATCCTATATATATATATATGTGTGTGTATATACATACACGTATGTACAAGTATATCGTATTCACCCGTACAGAAAATATATCTAAAATGACATGGTACCTTACACCCGACAAAGATTTATATTATATATTATGATTTATAAGATTTTCTTATTTTCTAACTTCAATGTTTCCAACTGACAGCAGCCATCGTGATATTTCTTGTAACTCGAACAAAAAGATATATAGCTCTGTGACTATACGCGTGCGACAAAGAGACAAAGAAAGAGAGAAAACGAGGATTTTATCAATATCGACGGTGGTATCGTCGGTATAAGAAACTTGGTAATTAAAGTAAAGCACATTCTCTAACTCTTTGCTTTAACCTATAATCTAAACTATTCTAACAACGATATACACTGACAATAATCGATCGTTCATAGACATCGGGACGAAACGTTTACGTTGATTCTAACCGTGTTTCTTTTTTCTTCCTTTTTCTTTATTCTTTCTTTCTTTTTTTTTTATTGAATCATCTCATCCAAATAACGTTATATCATATATCTTTATTGATTTTTATCTCCGACTTACATTCTATTTTTATCTAATGATTATCTTTTCCAAAGAAAAACAACGTAAAAATGTACCATCGAATAATGCCAAAAGAATACGTTCTAGAATGTTCTTCTTATTACACATCGTGTTAAAATACAAACATGTATATGCGTATACGCGTGTATATGTGCCTTCGAAGAAGGTACATGAATACTTCAACAATATCGTGTTTCGTTTCGTGGAAATCTTGTACATCGTTATGCGTATTGCGTTCGAAAAGTATTCTGCGTCATTAGAGAATATTACATGCGTTTGGTATAACGTCGCACGTTTTAAACTCGCCCTTAATTTTATCGATTTTCTACTTCTTTTTTTCATCTTCGTTCGTCTCTTTCTATCTTTTTTTTTCCTTTTTGAAAAGTCGATTAATAAATCGTTGTTGCACGACGAAACACGATCGTGTTCACGACACTTGTCAACATTTGTCCGAGAATAAAGAAAAAAAGGAAAATAAATAAATAACTAAAAAGAAAAAGAAAAAAAAAGAAAGAGGAAGAAAGAAAATCTATTCGAGAAAAAAGATGATCGTCGATCATATTTTCTTTTTACCTTTCTTTTATTATCATCATCATCATTTTTTTCTCTCCCCTGCTCTAAATTGGATACATGTATGTTAGGTCGCTTGCATATAATATGTATGAAATGTCCAATTTTTCTAATACGAATATAATAAGAAAAAACTCGTAGGTTTCATATATAACAGCTTTAATATTTGTAAAATATATACATACATATATACATATATACATATATACATATATACATATATATGTGTTTATTATGTACGCAAGCGTATTTCTTTCATACGTGAAAAATAATACGTAAAAGAGAATGAGAAAAAGAGAAGGGGAAACATATATATATATATATATATATATATATATATATATATATATATATATATATATAGAGAGAGAGAGAGAGAGAGAGCAACACACGTCGAAAAAGAAGACAACTATTTCTCGTTTCGAGGCTATACATATGTACATACGTTCATATTCACGTCGAATGCGACAACTTCGTGAATCGAGTGACGCGTCGATCGGAACGACAGAGAAAGAGAGAAAGAGAGAGAGAGGGGAGAGAGCGACAGGAGAGAAAGAGAGAGAGAGAGAAGGATGCTGTCATTCTTGACACCTCCATCGTCCTTTGTTCGTTGTACGCATCATACTCTCGGAATCGCACATTGACATCTCTACCATTCAGTAATACATCGTAAATTCCTAACTGACAAGAGAAAACACTTATAAATTCGATAATATATTACAATATATGCATTCTCTCTCTCTCTCTCTCTCTCTCTCTCTCTCTCTCTCTCTCTCTCTCTCTCTCTCTTTCTATATGTGTGTGTGTACTTTTATCGAAGAATATATTTTTTGTACAAGAAAAAAGAAAAATCCAGAGAAAAAGAACGAGTAAAATATCAAGGGTTAACTTCGGATGAATAAATTCACGTTTATCGCGTACGAATTATTCGAATAAAAATATTGCTCTCGATGACGACGACGACGACGACGGTGATGGTAGTATATAAAATAAAAAAAGAAAGAGAACAAAAAGAAAAAGGAAAAAATAAATGACAAAAGAGGAAAGAATCGGAAAAGAGGAGAATAAAAAAAAAGAAAGAAAGAAAGAAAGAAAGAAAGAAAGAAAAGAACACAAAATGTGACCGTCAATTTGAAACGACCGAACGACGTCCAATAAAAGAAAATGTTACTGCTGGTGTAAAACCTCGATTTATATCTACATAATACATATGTGTGTATATATATATATATCTCTTTTCTTGTATATTCGTAACGACGTTGTGTGCTTCGTAGCTTCGTTTTATGTAGAGAACCCCCAAAGAGCGCGTGTTTCCCCCGTCGTCGGGCCGACGACGTCGAGCAAAGGGAATCGATCCAACGCGCTAATATCTCTCTCTCTCTCTCTCTCTCTCTCTCTCTCTCTCTCTCTCTCTCTCACCCCTCTGGACATCGGGGGTACACGAATCAGGCGATCCGACATAAGACCGACTTTTTCGTATATAAGACTTTACACGCCGTAAAAGACAGAACTCAAAAACAACGACGTTTCTATTACATATACGCCTCTCCTTCTCCTCCTCTTTTTCCTTCTCTCCATTACCAGAACATCATCTTCCTCACACACATACATACTCTCTTTCTCTCTCTCTCTTTCTTTTTCTTCCTTTCTTTCTTTCTTTCTTTCTCTCTCTCTCTCTCTCTCTCTCTCTCATTCCAAAGAAACGACATACAACGATCAAAAATGATTAATATACCTTTTCTTTTCTTTTCTTTTTTTTCTTTCCTTTCTCTCTCTCTCTCTCTCCTTTCCTTTTTCTTTTAAAAAACAATTATCATAAAATTTACCTTTATCTATCTCCTTCCCCCCAAAGGCATACACTGGTCACTTTATTAAGGCACGGGTGCACTGGCTCGATCGGCTGCCACTGAAACGCCGCAATTATACGGGAAAGTACGAGCGCGGTTTATGCACGACGGGTGTTTCGAGGGTGGCCGGGTACTGAACGAATAGATGGCGCCCTTGCTCGCCAACGCGCGCCACCCCCTTTTCACTCGGGCTTTCTCGGTCGACGAAATTTCCACCCGAGAGACCTATCCCTTTCTCTCTCTCTCTCTCTTTACGCTCCTACTCCACCACCAACTCTTCTTCTTCTTCTTCTTCTCTATCGCCCCTACCACTATCACGACCACCACCACCACCACCACCACCACCACCACCACTTCGACCACCACCACACCACCTTGCTGTTTCTCTTCTTATGGCTATGCTAAACTCACCAAGTACGCCCATTCGCGCCACCAAATACGTCACCAGCGCCTCCTTGCGTCAGTTTTCACATTTAACTTGCCAATCGTCCTACCATTCGCTCTCGTCTCGTTTTCCTTCCTTATCCTCCGATCACATTCTCTTCTTTCTTACATTTTCTTTTTATCTCTAACTTCATTCTAACTTTTCTATTTGAATTATAGTTTTCATTAATCTTCAATCTTTGTTCGGAGAACATTAACGTTGCTTGGAATATCTCTTTTCGAGAGTCTGAAGATAATCGAGCGTTGTAAAATATCGAAAATAAAATACACCAATCACGTCGCAGCGATGGATGATATTTCTTCGTATAAACGTTCTTCATTGGTCGAATTTTCTTTCGTCTTCTGTTCTTTTCTTTTCTTTTCTTTTTATCCTTCCTAATGTTCGGTTAGAATTAATTAATATATTTTTTTTAATATCGTAATCTAATATCGAATTGATATTACATATATGATATTCCGAAAATGAAATGCTTCCATCCTATCTCAACAATGGTGGAAACCTCTATTTATGGTAGATATTCATTGGTCGAATTTTTTACGTTTTCGATCATTAACTTTTTTTCGTTATAAAAGTCGAAACGAAAATTTTTAATATTCAATAAATAATATATAAGATTAAGAATTTATATTATATTTAAGATTGTTCACCATCTCTTTTATAATATAAATTTCTATAAAGTCCCCACAAATTTTTTCTTCGCCGTTATGATACTCTAGGAACTTTTAAGAAATCGCTTGTATCACCGAAACGCAAGAAAAAGTAAAGAAATTAAATTTCATTTTTAATTCCGAATTAAAATGAATTTTTCTATATATATATATAATTATTTATTACTTATTAAAATCTCTATAATTAATAATACCTTAAATACGTACATTAACGAAATTAGTTAAACCGAAGTTAACGTCACCGAGTTCGTACTAATAAATCGTGCGTAACTTCGCTCAGTACGTAACAGAATGAGCAAAGCTGATTGGCGGAGCCTCTTACCCCCACTCTTTTTTTTCCCCTACCATATCGGCACTTCTTTTGGAGCGTCGTTCGTTGTCTGTTATGTTGCGACATTAATGTATGTAGTACGTAATTACGAACGAAAAATTTGTTTATATTTTTTGTTCTCTTTGTGAAAGCGACGAACACGTTTGTATTTATAATTAATTCAATGAATTGATATCTTCGTAAAAATACAATCGATATAAATAAACGTAAGTGTGCATTTTTTCTTTTAATAATATTGAAAAACATAACCTCTTCAGAAAGAAATAAATTGATTTGTTTTTTGTTATCAGGTTTTTATATCCGTTGGTTATATAAATAACGGATTCGACAAAATGGTTTGTGAAAAGTGCGAAAAAAAATTGGGAAAAGTTATTACACCGGATCCATGGAAATCTGGCGCTAGAAATACAGTGGAAAGTGGTGGCCGAAAAGTTGGAGAGAATAAAGCTCTTTCGGCGAGCAAAGCTCGATTCAATCCATATACTGCAAAATTTGAGACTTGTAGAATATGCAGACAAAAGGTTCATCAAGTAGGTTCGCATTATTGTCAATCGTGCGCTTATAAAAAATCTATATGTGCGATGTGTGGCAAGAAGCTTATGAGTACAAAAAATTATAAGCAATCAGCTACCTAAAGTTAACTAGCTTTATAAGAAATGTCTTGCGAAATAAGTGATCATGTTTTTATATGTATAAAATCATACATATAAAAAACGGAGCAAAATATGAAAAGTATTTTCGAACCTATCTTTCATGTCTTCTAATTACAAATAATAATATTATGTATTTATATATACATGGAATGTTTTAGTTTGGTAATGTTTCATCTCTCTAGAAGTTTATTTAAATGATTTGATGATATAACCAATGACTGAATATTAAAAATATTAATATTTCTATATATTAGCATGCACAAATGTAAATGTTATTATACAAAACAGAAATGAACAAAGATAAAATTTAGAATTAAAAAAAATAAAAAATGGATTCTGTGTTATATAAAAAAAAAAAAAAAAAAAAGAAAGAAAGAAAGAAAGAAAAAGAAAATCTTTGTCTCAATCTTTTATAATATTGTCATATCATACTCTTTTGACGTATTTATATCTAAATACCTATGCACACAGACGAGTACAATAAGAGGTAGTAATATAAGTTTGCATTGTATTTGGATTTTATCATAATATATATACTTGTTTTATATCTGTGATATTAAAAATCTTATAATTACGTTATAAATGATAATACTTATTTAATCCTTTAACACTTTAATTGCATATTATATTCTATAAGAGATATTTTGTTTAAATTTCTTTTCAGTTCATATAAAATTATTCTGTACAACAAGAACAAAGTACATTACTGAATTTAGATAACTATAATATAGTAAAAGTAAAAGTTGAATTAGATATAATTTGTTTAGCTTTCAAAAAATAACAATATTGTTACAAAAAACAACTTGTGTAAAATATAAAAATATATTTCTATTGCACCAACTTCTATATCTAAAGAAAAATGTACACTTTGTTAATTAAAAATTTATACATATTTTAATGAGTTATGTTATAAACAAAATTAATATATTCATTGTGCAAAATAAGTTACTATATAGAATTTATCTCTTTTTTTCAAATATTAATAACATGTTTGTATAACATAAAAAAGTGATCTGTTTTGATGTACCGATGTAATTAATTAAAAAAAAAAAAAAAAAAAAATATTGACAATTGTTATTCTGAAAGTAATCTTTACAAAATATAATCAAACATAAAACACACTCTTTTTTTTATCTTCTTATACATTTTGAGTATTTACTTTTTCTGAATAAGTAATGAGTAGTCATAGATAGAATTTGTTACAGCGTACATCTTTTCGTTTTTCTTTACATTTGTAATTATTATCTATCTTTTTATTTTAAAATGCAGAATATAACGATATCTTCGCGTTACGTTCTATATATAACTATATCAACAGCAGCAATATATTTTCATTTCTGGTTTACACTTATTTACATCATTTTATTTTGTTGCTAATCATATAATACAATATATATCTTTTTTATAATTGGTATATTAAATTGGAAAACATTTTGCTTTGATAAATTTTCCATCTTTTCTCTTTCCCTAAATAGAAAATATTTTTAATTAAGAAAAAAATTAATTATAAAAGAACGTATGATTTTGCAACTCTATAAAACATTAAAATTGATCAGTGACAAAGTAAAAATATAATGGAACTTATAAACTATAAACCCCATTACCAATATTGAAAAGAATAGCTGTACAAACTAATATCTCACTTACAGATCATTCTCTTAAAATTTGACTTTGTTCACACCATAAAAACTTGTATACGCAATATATAGGAAACGAAAGATTTGATTATACAAATGTTGTTATTAAATTCTTACAAAAATAGATTCATTTAAAATTGTAATCAATATATATATGTACATAATATAATAATACTTAACAGAAGATCTTATATAAACAATTTGTGCAATTTTTCTGTGCACATTGTCTGTTGATTTTTTTCTCAGTTTAATCTTTTTTAAATAACTTTTCAAATTCTAATATCTCCTGTGCTATATACTTATTCATTGCCACATAAATGATTATTTATGGCACATGACATTATCATTTGTTTTCATGTCTTTTTTTGTGTGCCGAATATTTTTTATACATATTTTCTCAACATATCCTTCCTTTATATCTTCCTTTTACAGATCAGTCAATAAATAAAAGTTATCATTGATATTAAAACAAAAACTAAAACGAAAAAGACTTAAATTATTTAATACTAAGTACTATCGAAAATAAAATGTAAAACCGCCTATTGTTATTAATTTTTTTTTCTGTTTTTCTTTTTTTCTTTTTTTTTTCAATAAACAAGCAGTACTATTTCTACACGCATTTTTTTAATCATGATTTGAAAGAATTTCTACTTCTAATAATAAAATAATAAAATATTTTTCACCGATCATTCTCACGTGAGATTATTAAACTTTACACGCATTCGTACAGAAACTCATATAAATGCAGACTCTTATTATCGTGACTCAATATTATTTAAATACAAAAATATACTTCATTGTGCTAAAATATTATTTATCAATATTCTGACATTCAGAGAGTTCTCAGTTCTCATAAAGTATTACTTTCAGATATTCGCATTCCTGAGTATACTTATATTTCCTTTTTTTTTTCCTTTTTCTTTTTTTTTTTGTCAAATAAACATTTGAGTACAGGCACCATAAGACGACATATCAATAATGATTTTTTTAATCACTAGAAGAAAATCTAATTGATATAATATTTTCAAATTTGTTACTACTTTTTTCCTTACATATACAATACTTTTACATTGATCCAATCTTTGATCATTGTTGCATGATCTAAAAAAGACAAAAAAGAAATTTCAAACTCATCCATCTCTTTCAAAGATGTATTCCTACTGATGTATCATTTTATCATCTCCAGAAGATAACATAATATTCGTAACAGATTGTGGCTGACTACTACCATTGCCCCATCGATTTTGATCCTTATTATCACCTAAGAAGATCCAATGTTCAAACTTTTTATTAGCAGCTTCGGATTGTTTCTCATCAGCAAGATTGATATCAGTTGTTTGTGAATCCTTGCCAGTCGTAGATTTATATTCCGATACATAAACTACATGCTTCTCCGTTTTATCCTCTTTAGCCATTTTCGTTATGTCCGATCTTCTAGGAGGAACTGGTGGTTTTTTTCCAGACGTTGGTTTCCCATTGGATGTTACAGTGATCTCATGATGAGTTAACTTTCTAGCTTCACCGTTATTCCCCGTAACGGGGTGTACATCTTCGCTTTCACTATCAAGATCATGAATATTGTCTCTGTTAGCTGAAACCTTGATTTCTGTAATATACGTCATCTTTTGTGGACTGTTCGGCATCGGTGTACTTGGTAAAGGTGGACGACTTTCTGATTCCTGTAAATTATAATCAATAGATTCCCTAACGAGTCCACTATCTTCACTGTTCTCTCCACTGGAGACACTAACGTTACTGATATTATGTCTATCGTTGTTAGGAGATGAGAGATTCTTGCTGTTGACAGTGACGTTAGATCCAAATTCATATTCATCTTCTTCCTCCTCTTCCTCCTCCTCTTCTTCCTCTCTCTCATCATCTCGCCCGAGTTTTTTGTTATTGGAAACACCAACATTACGTTTCGTAAACTGTGAGTCGAGCAGTGGTTCCATAGGAGATTTGGACTTCACCGGTGAATATCTTTCGCGTTGATCGGACTTCTCTTCGAATTTCGATCTATGCACGTGGAAGGTTGAAACCGAATGTTCCTTGTTATCGGCATTGAACTCGTTGGATTTAAGTTCTTGCATCTTCGAGACCTCTGCTTCGGATTTGGAAAAGTGAACTTTGGAATGCGTTGGAGTGGAAGATCGTCCAACCCCACTCAGTTCTTTTACATTTGTAGAATGAACGGATTCGAAGCTCTTGTCTTCTAGCGTCGATTGCCTGTTACGTTCTTGGGAATCGTTATGATACCTCTTGTCCTTAATAGGTTCAATGGAATGTCTTTTACAGTTGTGCTCGTGCTGTCCATATTTTTCCTCGCAACCACGACATTTTTTATCAACGAGAATCTTCGTTATTGGTTCTTCAATGACTGCTTTTTTACCAGCATAAAACGTCGCATCGTTTGACAAACGTGAACTTTCCTCCCTCCATTCGTCCAAACGCGTCAAATTAATTTTCGTAGATTCGTTAGAAACGGTCGGTGATTTACTGGCGTGCATCTCGAAATAACGCAAGGCTCTATTGAAATCCTCGTTGACGGGACTCTCATCATAATCATTTTCCTCGACTACGACGGCCGCATCGTCTTCATCATCGTCATTCGACAATGGTTTAGCTTGCCTGAAATCTAATTCCATCTCCTCCAACGTTGGACTCTTAACAACCATACCGTCGTTTACGATTCTAGCCAAAGAATTATCCTCGTCGGGATTGAACATTCTCTCGGCGTGTATAAATTCTTGGGTTAGACGTTTGCTCAGAGGCAAATTGTACAGCTCTATACTCGTTTCGTTAACATCAGTCTCAATGTCGTCCAATCTTTCATTAGCTACCGGGGAGAGTAATTCGTCCTTCAGTTTTATTTCTACGGCTGACTTTGATCTCTCCAAAGTACTGTTACTCTTTTTACGTGTCCTTGGCTTTTTAGATCTATCATCTTCCTCTTCCTTGGTCCAAAGAACGTCCTCCAGAGTGCCCCATTCGTTCGACTTCTTCAATTTACATTTATCAAAAGTATCAATCTGATCCAACTTGGTCAGATCCTCGGTGGACTCGTTTATATCCTCCGGTGGTAATGGGGCCTTCCTTTTTTTCGCACCGGTATCAGTCATATCAAGACTCTGAGCCCTTTCCAATGGGGTCGACGTTTTGCTCTCGTACTTTGACAAATCACCCAGACTCGCGGCTTTTCTGTAAACGTCATCTTCCTCGTCGTCGTTCACCTCAGGTACGGGTGTACGATGAATCGTTATATCAGCAGGATTCAACTCGATCGTAGTAAAACTATTCTGAACCTCGCTGTCCGTATCCGACTCGGAATTTCTTCTATGAACAATATGACTTTCGAGCCTAGGCCTACGTAATTCCGTGTCATCCGTAATATCCCTAACCTTGTTCACATAATCGCTCAATGATTCGGTATAATCCGCGATACTGTCGATTGCGTCCTCCTTCTCAAGATCGTGCGATCTAGACGGCGACACGATCTTCTTTACAGGCGTAACAACGTCCGGCGGCTCGTTGTTGGAATTATTAGTTTTCGGAGGTGCCGGTGCTTTTCTCTTATTTTTTGGAGGACTTTTAAGATCCTCGATGTCGTTCGAATCCTGCGAAAAGACTTTTGGCGAATTCAATAACTCCGAACTGTTTTTCCTGTTTCTACGGGCAGCCATTGCCGCGTTGTGAACTTCGGCAGGTACCTCCGAAGGTATTGTTATCGATTCGCTCGTAGATTTATCAGGATTGTCTAATACATCAATACCATTCATTTCCAAGGTTCGCTTGTTCGATTTCAAAATGTTCGACAAATTTTCCGTACGCTGTTGCGGTTCCGCCGAACGAACTTTATTAAGATTTTCTGACGTTCCGTCGGTTACGTTAACGCTCGTGCTGCCGCTGCTGCTGGACATGTGTTTCTCAACGTCCATCTTTTTCGAATGCCTTCGTTCCAAATTCGTGTTATGCTCGTTCTGATTTTCGATACGGTGAACGGTACCGTCCAGCGCTGGCAATACCTTTATACCAAATTTATGATGATTGTTTTTTGCTTCGTCGTGACGTCTCTCCAAAGTATGACTACCCGGAGTCGATTTCGATGATTTCAACGTCGAATTCATCGTCGAGTAATTCGAACCCACTGACTCGTTAGGATCGGCTATGAACAATCTCTTGGCTGAACTCTTGTGAGCCTGCGATAACTCTGGGATCGATTGACTTCTGTAAAGCGGATGACATATTCTTGTTGGACTAGGACCTACGGTCTTCTTCAACAAGGTCGCTGGCTTTGAACCGGTACCACCGCTCTCTACTTCCAATTCAACGTCGTATGGAGATGCATAACTCAAAATCGTCAGTGCATCTTCGTAGACCATGTTACGGAAGCTAATTTTCACGCTTGCTATCCGATCACCTGAGAAAATTAACAAATAACATAGTTCATTCGTTAATATATTTTTTAATTGTACTTAAACGTATTATAAAAAATCTCGTATGTGTACGTCAGAACAAATAAATACGGGCAATAAGTAATTTAGAAAATCGATCATATCTGTTATATGCTTCGAAAGTTTTTCCAAGTGATTGTATAAATCCATCATTCTTTTTCTCGTGACTTTTTAGGCTAATTTTTGTCGTTGTTCGTTTTTTTTTTCGATCAAATATTTTATCAGTATTATAAACAAACGATTCGTACTTGTAATAAAACATCAATACGCGATATGAGCGACGCAATCCCGATACTTAATTATTTATACTTGGATCATTTATTTTATACAAACATTTACCATTAATTAATAATGAAAATATCGATCAAATAAACAAAAGTGTCATATTTTCTATTTTCCACTGTATGTTTACATACACGTAGAATTAATGAAATTTCACTCTTTTATTTGTAAAAGAAAAAGAAGAATCTAGGTATATAGATCATTCTCACGGAAGAGAATAAAAGAGATTCAAGTCACTCCAAATCAAGTCATTCTAAAACCCTACGTGATATTATGAATTTAATTGTGCTATTCGTTCGAAAGAAAGTATGTTTACCATTGTTTTGATATTCTCGTTCAAGCGAAAAAAAAAAAATTAGACCGTATCGCATTTATAATAAAATCAGACGTACTTAATTATTTACATAATCGTAAATTATAAACACAGGACAAAATGTTTATCACAGATTAATAAAAAATATTGGACAATTAAATAAAAGTGATATTTATAGTGATTCGTTCTATTTGACGATCAATGATTAATATAAAATTGGAAATAATGAACCGATGAATCGATTCAACTAACTTGAACTGAATCAATTTAGAATGAATCAATTCTTTGATCGTTTAAACTGATATAAGTTTGTCTATCGAATTATCTATTCTCCTAAATAAAAAAGAAAAAGAATAGAAAAATAATAATTACCAGGATGTATTCGGCCAGATTCTGAGGCTGGTCCACGATGGAGAAGATCTTTAACGAAGATCCCTTCTCTCATATTTCCGCAAACGTTGAATCCAAGTCCGGTGAAATCACGACTCCTTAAACTGACTACACTGACTCTGGTAGCTTTTGGCTGTTAACAGGTTAACGATAAAAATAGATGATTAAAATTAAAAAACCATTAAATAAACATTTCTTACTTTATATCGATTTCACCCAGTTTTCTTTCTTTCTTGTTTCTTTTTTTTTTGCAATCGATAAAATTAAAAAGATGATTAGAAGACTCCTTAGATATATTACATTCTCGTTTCACGAAATTCTAAACGTATTTTGAATGACTCTGCGACGAATTGGTATCAACAAGTGACCCTTGTATGCATTCTCTTGTATGTAGATAAATATATACACACACACACATACACACATACGTAAGTATATAAGTTATCCAACATAACAACAACGGTCTCGTGTCTCTACGTATAAACACAGTTAAGATATATTAGTATATGCATGTATTGAGAACATCGATGGGGTGAGAAAGCGATAGGGGTTCGTTTCACGTCATAATATCCGTGTGTTCCATTCGATACCTTATTCGATAATAATCGACACCGATTTTACATAAATTTTTTTTCCTTCTCTCTCTCCTTTCTTTCTTTCTTTTTTTTTTTTATTCATTAACTCGATGAAATCTGATGTTAACGAATACCCTATAACAAAGCAACGTCGAGAGCGATCGTATTGAACGATCGATTTACTATTTTTTTATTTAAAAAAAAAAAAAACATATATATAAGTAGAGCTTACACCAAGGCACGAGTCATCTAAGGTTCTCCTTTTATCGTTACGATTGGTCGAGCCAATTCCCAACGACGTCCATGGTGTCGACCAACGTGTCGAATCCTTAGCAGGAGTATCAGGGACCATTGATATCGATCTATCCGCTGAAATCCTTCCAACTGCTGGTGTGGCATCTTTGAAACAAGGATTGTCAAAGGCATATGCATCCTCGACGATCTCTGGATCCGTCACCAACACCAAATGTTTACCTGCGTACATATATATCTATATATGTAATAAAAATATACATTGTGTCGGTATAAGAAAGAAATCAATTTTTGAAAGATTGCTTTCAAAAAGAAACAAATCGATTGCTAATCAATAATTCATGTTATGTGAGAAATTATTTCATGATATTCGTCTCTTACTCGTTTAAAAATCCAAACGACATTTGACGGAGAGAAATTGAAATCTGCCGACATTTCGAAATGGTTTTTCTTTTACTTTTTTACTTATTTATTATTGTTATTATTAGTTTTTGTTTTGTTTTGTTTTGTTTTTAATAGGAAAAGAGATCTTAGTGGAGTTCATTATTTTATCGTTTATTTTTAACGACAACTTGAGTACCTTTTAAAGACCCTCGGCTAATGATAGAAGTATACGTAAATCACTTTTCGATTGATTAGAATTCTGAGTGCTAATCTTTGATATTTTATTTTTAGATTGCATATGCATGTACAATGAATATATAATAAACATATAATAGAATATATATATATAATAAATATATAATAGAAATGATAGAAAAGATAATTACATTGTATGTTAAATTACATTGAACGTTATCATTTTTTTCATTCTTTAAATACTTATATAAATTTGATTAAGAATTAAACTCGATTAGAACGATTGATAAATTATTGAAATTTTCTCCTAAAAAAATTATTTGACGTGTCTAAAAAAAAAAATAAAGAATATTCTCTTTCATTGGGGGGAAAAAAAAGAAAAAAAAAAAAAAACCTTTCCTTCTCGGTTCAATGAAACGACGGACGGATTTCCAGAAGAAAATTCGCCGGAAATTAACGCCGATCTTTCGTCCACTTTTCACCGGCATTTCTATCTTCACGTTTGATGAACTCGAACGGAATCGTCACCGAGCCGATGAAGACGAAGACGAAGACGAAGACGACGACAATGACAATGACAACAACGACGAAACGTGATTCATATTAATCGTAAGTAGAAGTACTTATGGCTCAGGTAGCACGACTAATATATAACGTAATTCCATGTTTGGTATACATATCGACAGGAAGGAAACGCATTCTTTAGCAAACACCAACACCAACATGCAAAATATGTTTATGTGTGACACGTAGAACGTATATCTCTACATATATGTATATCCTTGATGATGTTCGTTGCTTCTAACGAATATTTATCACTTGATCTTACACACATGTATATATATATATATATATATATATATATATATGTATAAATTTAATGAATTATATATAGAATGTTCGAAGAAAAGATGTGAATACATTTTTATTTTATTAAGTAGAAGATTGGCCCAAAAGTTCTTAGTTTGATTAGAAAGATCTTACCAGGTGCGATTTTTTCTTTTTTTTTTTGAATTAATTTTACAGAAACAAATTTTTTTCGATATTTTTTTAAGAAGTCTTTTTTATTCGTCAAATCGTGCAACGACAAGCTTTAAAATATCACGAGAAAGAGTTATTGATTTTTAAAATTGCCTACGAAATTGTGACGCACCCCTATAGATGATGCACAACAATTTCCTGCAATTATTTAAATATTCTTTTGAAAGATACTCTACGTTTAATATATATTATATTTATTTATTTAATTATTATATATATATATATAATAAATTCACGAAACGTAGATAGAAATAATAGTTGCATATTTACCTGCTGAACGCATCAGTTTAAATATTATACATGTACCCGCACATACCATAGTTCATCTTACGTAACTTGCATTCAGTCGGCTAATCATGCTTGGTATGCACGATCGATGACTCTCCGTTGAATAAAAAAAGAGGGGAAAGAAGAGTGAGTGAGAGAGATAGACACAGAAGAAAATAGAGAGGAGGATTAGGAAGTAGTAGTGAAGGAGGAGGAGGAAGAGGAGGAGGAGTGGGGAGAAAAAAAAAAGTTGGAAAGATGAACGCCCACAGGAATTTTCTTCGAGGAATGTCCATGTTGTTTTTTATTTTTTTTCCTTTCTCTCTCTCTCTCTCTCTCTCTCTCTCTCTCTCTCTTTCTCTCTCTATCTATCTATCTCTCTGTCTCTGTCTCTTCTGTCTTTTTATGGCTACTACGATATAAAAACTACGATTGAACGAACAGGCGTGTGAGATCGATTACAATAGAAGTTGTTTAGAATGAGGATGGTAGCAACATGCAGGTGGGTCGTTCAGCCATCGATATTGCAAGAACTCGATATATATTATAGTATCTATTGTTAGAGTTAGTTAAAGAATGTTGAAGGTAAAATAATAAGAATTAAAGTGCAACGAGCTGAGACGCAAAGATATTAGGAAAAAAAAAAAGGAAATTATTTCCGAGTTAATTATGATTAATTATAAATGATTAGGCGAAGTTCGTTCTTTAATGAATCGTTTTTATAAATCGTTTTTATAATAATTAGAAATATTTAACGAGTTTTCTTATACAATTAGAAAATTTATAACAATTGATAATTTATACAAGAAGAACAAGAATTATTTTATTCTTCGTTTCAAATATTTCTTTTATGCAAACTATAAGTTCAAATTTCATATGTAATTATATATTACATAGTTGTTCGTTCAATCTTTATTTAGAAACAAAATTATATATATATATATATAATAGCAATTAATAAATTATATAAATTATTTGTCAAATACAATATATATTTTTTTATATCAACAATTAATATTGAATAAACAGAAAAATTAAAAAAAAAAAAATACATCATTCTCTATATGTTTCTTTTATATAAAATCTTTCTATTAAAATTTTTATAAACATTTCTACACCCATGGAAAATAAAGATGATGAATTAAGTACGTTAATTTGATAAAGTTTTTTTACAGATAGAAAAATTAAATGATAAACATTAACATATTATCACTGCACGCGATGCATGTGATGTCATAAAAAAAAATGGACTCTGTTTATTCTCAATCCTTACGATCATTATTACCAGACGTTCTCACGAGGTCTGCCTGTCACGCGTGCATCGATGACATACTCCGAGAGTAAACAAGCAAGTTACCAAGTGCATGCGTCTTATTTCTTTTTAAAGAGTGCACCGTCCTCGATGCAGCTGTATCTTTTTTTTCAAACTCAACAACGATTTCAAATATTATACAATGAATAAATATATATATATATATATACACACGCACGCACGCACGCACACATATACAATTTAAACGGAAAGAGAACGAAATTAATAGCGTTTCTCATATTTTCGTACCACATGTGATTTTTGCTAATTAACTGTGATGTGTTAATTAAACTCCGAAGCAATTTAGTGTTTTCTCTTTCGAAACGAACATGTCAACGAATTAAAAGGAAAGAAAAACAGAAAAGAAAAATTAACAAAGAAAATAATGACTTCTTTTTTTTTTTTGAATATTAAATTTACGCTAAAGTTCAACAATTAATTTTAACGATAACGCGACGCGTAATTTTAAATTCCTTTACGACGACGTTGATTGAGAAAATAAGTGAAGAGAAATGAAAAAAAAAAAAGATCTATGAACAATTTTTTCAACCGATTTACATTATATTATTATATTATGCAATTAATTTCAGTGATGCAATTTAAAGTGATTGAGTTTTTAATGGAATAAATAAAGAACAAATAGATGGATCTACGAATCATTTCTTTTTTTTTCTTGTTTACATGTTAGCTCAAAAGTTACGCAATTAATTGCGAGTGATAAAAATGATGCAATTTAAAATCGATTTCGTTTTGTTAATGAGGGGGAATAATATCTTTTCAAAAATCACGAGTCTTGATTGACTTTAGCAAGAACGACGGAATCATAACAAACGTGAGTATATGTAGTACCTTGTTAGGATGATACTAATGCAAACGTAGAGAACTATGAATACGACGATAACCGGTGTAGCTGGTTTGAAATGTTGCAAATGCATCGCATGCAATAAGTCGAGGAATGCGGGTTCCTCGATATGCTGAAAAAGGAACATTATTTTTTTTTCATATTCCTTCGAATTAAAGGAAAAAAGAAAAAGAAGAGGAAGAAGAAAAAGAGAAAGAGGGAAAGAGAAAAATATATAATAAAAAGTATGTATAGAGAATTAGGACGAAAGACGAAGACACGAAGTGTAAGCTGTAAACAAATATATATGCTGACTGAATCGGTAAGTGAAAGTGTTTGAAGAGGAACGTTACACAACGCATATCGATGAGAAGAGTTCATTTATACTGATTATGATCCACATGGATTTAACACGTTAAATTTGAGAAGATCTTTCATCGAGATGTAGGAGGATAAAGTCGTTTAAAATTATAAAGAAAATTATTACTAAAGGAAAAAAAAAAGACAAGGCGTAACTAATTATTCTCATAATTTACAACCATAATCGAAATATGTCTTGATTATGATCCACAATGATTTAGATTCATGTTGGATTTTAAAAGATCTTTCATCGAGATCACAGAGAGATAAAGTCACTCGAAGTTATATATATATATATATATATATATATATATATATATATACATAAAAACAAGCAATATATAATTAATCTCATAATTTGCAACCATAATCGAATTATATCCGATTATGATCCATCAGGATTTAGCACGATGGATCTAAGACGTTTCACTAAGATCACAAGTAGATAAAATCATTTATTATAAAGGAAAAAGAAAAAAAGCTAATTAATCTCATAATTTGCTATAATAATCAAATTATGTCTGATTGTGATCCACATGGATGGATTTAGCACGTTGGATCTAAGAAAATCCTACATCGAGATCTAGGAAGATAGTTTCAAGTTACGTAAAAGAAAAGAAAAGAAGCAAAGAAAAATATAATTATTTTTATAATATGCAACTATAATCAAAACATGTCTGATTATGATCCACACGGATTTTACTGCTCGGATCTAAGATCTTTCATAGATATCAAACAAGATAAAATTTTTTAAAGTTATACATATGCACACAGACAGACAGATAGACACGCACATAAAAGAAAAGAAAAATAGCAATATATAATTATTTTCATCGTTTGCAAATTATAATCGAAATATGTCCGATTATGATCCATATTAATTTATCATGTCTAAGGATCTAAGATTTTTCATTAATATCACAGAAACATAAAATTGTTATATATTATAAAATATAAACCGTAATATATATATATATAAAAGAAGAAAAAAAATTATATAATTAATTTTTACATCATTTATAACGATAATCAAATTGTCATCTATCGACGACGTAGATAAATCTTATCTATTGTAAGTCGTATTAATAATATAAAAAAAAACAGAGAGAAAAAAGGGGGATAAAAAAAGTCGATCGATTAATGTTATCGAGTAAAGTCGTACGATCAATTGAAATGAAGAAATGATTACTACGCCTTTGAAGTAGACGCCAATGGGCGCATACCATGGGCGCCAAGGTGAGCTGGCTCGTTCCCTCTTCTTCTCTCTCTTTCTCTCTCTCTCTCTCTCTCTCTCTCTCTCTCTCTCTCTCTTTCTGCACCTTCTTCTTTTTCTTCTTCGTCATGAGCTTTGAGCCGTGATTGTACTACTATCATCATTATCATCATCATCATCACCATCATCACTACCACCACCACCATCATCATCATCATCATCATCATCATCACCACCATCACCATCATCATCATCATCATCATCGTCATCGTCGTCACCATCATCATCATCATCATCATCATCATCATCATCATCATCATCATCATAATCAGCAGGCTCCGATGTATAAGCTTGTAAGCCCATCCTTCTTATCCGAATCTGTGGTGAAGTGATCTGCTTTTCGTTTCGAAGGATGGAACGTTGGTGAAAAAGGATGAACGACAACATGTTCCTGGTTTTATACATACATACATACATATATATATATATATGTGTGTATATGGTATATGGTACATATATATTCTGTATATTATATGATACATGTGTACGGATGCGTACATGCATGTATGTATGTCTGTATAGAATTATCTAAAGATTCTTCATCATTCTTGACGATATCGTATGTGTATGAAAAAGAGTAAAAGGAAGAAAGAGAGACAAGAGAAGGAGAGAGAGGAGAGAGATTATTTTCTTTTCATTTTATATAGTGCTCAGGAGAAACCATAGTCTCGAATGTTTGAATATTCATAGGATAACTAAATCCGGTATATTCCTCCTTGATTTTCTCAGCTTTTATAGATAAATACCAAATTCGTTCTTCCTTTCATTCGAATTTCTTCGCTCTGTTTAATAAAAGCGAGTGCGAGAGAGACGAACAAACAGACAGAGGAGGAGAGAGAGAGAGAGAGAGAGAGAGAGAGAATACATCTTCAAGATTTCTATTTCTTTTCTTTTTTTTTTTTGGACGATCAATTTCTCGTTATATCAGCGATAAAAAGATCAATAAAGTATCTCTTTATCTTCTTTATCTTCTCTTCCTTTTTTTTTCTGTAAGAATTGATTATCGAAAACGTAGAGAAACGATGTCGATGAAGAACGAGAAGAGAGATTCTTTAAGTTGGGATGATTGCTAGATCGCTTTGTCAAATTTTTCTTTTCTTTTTTTTTTCTTTCCTTTTTTTGTTCATAAAATTTCACATACGCGATAAAAAAGATTAATATTTATCCTTGTTCTTTTTTTTTTTTGCAAGATAAAGTTAAAGAATTTGTTTCCTCGTGAGAATTAATTAATGATTGAGAATTGATATGTCGGAACTTGTCAATGAGATAAAGAAAGTTTTTCTTTTATACCATTAAATTAAAAGTATAACTAATTTGTTTATATATATATATATATATATAATCTTGCTTTTTGATAGAATATAATCAAAGTATCTGTTACTTATAAAAATTAATTAAATGTCGAAAATCGATACATAGAATTTACTTAAAGATACAAAGTCTCTCTCTCTCTCTATCTATCTCTCTTCTTCTCTCGAGTCATTAAGTTAGAAGGATAGCTGAACTGTTTATAGCAAATGGTAACGCGACGAGGTCGACTGCCGTAAAGATAAGTGCCTTTTGAGAAAGGCGATCCGCGAGAGAGGAGATCCGTAGGTGGAAGGAGACGCGTTCAGAAGAATCTTGTTTGTAAGAGTTCTCATTCGAATCCTTTAGGAGAAAGAAGGAAGAGAGAGAGAGAGAGAGACAGAGAGAGAAAGAGAGAGAAAGAGAAAGAAATAGAAAGAGATGAGAAATGCCTAGGGATGATGCGAGTCGAAGAGAGAAATACAGAGAAGTTTAACTCCAATGGATCCGTAGAAATCACGATAAATACGATGCGATCTACGACGTTATGAGGAAGAACCAGTTCTTAACTGTAAGTAAGTACGTAACCAAGCTTCGAACACCTTCACGCTATTGACATTTTCTTTCAAATTCAATATCTTTATTAATATAATTTCGATGATCCATAGAATCCTTTATTTTTTGTAAGAATTTATTAAATAACGAATGAAGAGTAAATCAAATGACAAATTTAAATGATAAATTTCAATCATTATTCTTTCCCTTTTTTTTTTTCTCTTCAGAATTGGAGGAATAATTAAGTTAAATAATAAATTTCATTATTTTGATAGAATTTGAAGGATAATTAAATGAAATGATAAATTTCATTACCTCGTAACATAGTTAGAATGAAAATTAATTTCACAGTTAAATTGAATTAGGCTGATAGGTATAGGAAAAGAATTCTTTTCCGTTTATACATTTATTTATTATATGATAAATAAGATTAATTTTATATTATATCAATTATTTTTATATGGTTATAATCAATTATTTAGAATTAGGAATAGAAGTTTGTAAAGTGATTTTACATGTCTTTCTATGTATTGATCCATGGATCAAACTGTAAAACCCATAGTTATAAAAAGAATTATTATTTATTTGCTTATTTATATAGGTTTAATTTTATCTAAAATTTGATTAATTTTTTTTTTTTACTGTTAATGGAAATAATTTATTCAGAATTAAAGTTACAATTTTTTTGAACTGATCATAATTCATGTCTTCTCGTGTTTATATATATATATATATATATATATATATATATATATATATATATGTATCGACATGGTATTAAATTATTTCAAAATTTATATATGTATATTATTATCATCTGTATTAATTATAGATTATTATCTGCAAAATTGATCTGCAAAATTTTTTAAATCATTGTTCGCCATTAACGACGAGTCCATCAGTGCATAAACGTATCGATCGTTGCAGGATGCAGTCGATTCGTGATCTGATTACCGATCTATTGATTTATCTTGATCGTTTTTATATCGACCTTGACGAGTTTCGAGTTCTCTATTTGCCCGACTGCATGCATAATGATAATTGAAAATAATAACGAGAAACAAAAAAGAAATTGTCACAGTAATTATAATTGTTTCTAGAGATCGATTCGATTAATTCGTCCTACGATAATTTATCAGAATTTTTTCATAGAATTACGAACAACTGGCGATTTATAAACAGGTAAAAACTTCTTTCCTCGATCCGTGAATTAATGCGTGAAAGCTATACGTGCGATATAACTGTCGGATCTCACCGATAATAATCGGAACGTAACAATTTCATAGCTATATATAATGAAAATAGATTTCCTCTTGAACTATAGTATATGTTCGATAATTATCTAAATAAATAAATATATATATATAATAGTAAAAAATATTAATAATTATTAATATTAATTATTAGATAAATATTAATATTAACTTTATTAAATTATATAATTAAATTATAATTAATATTATTATTTATAATTACAAGATACAATATATATTATATATGATATACAAAATATTGTATAAATAATAATTAAAACAAACTAACATATTCGATATAAATAAATACTTATCTATATACTACGACTTTATATATATGTACCTATATACACTTCAAAGACTCTTGGAAAAATACTTTATAATCTTCCCTCTTATGTCTTGTTACAAGCACACAACATAATCGATGGATTACGTTGAAGGATTTACCGTGAGTTCGTTTCAAATACCTTGACATAATCGGTGCATATACGACAACGGCGACATTGACAATGAGTCATACTATCTCAAGTGCTTACTATACTAAGCTGAGAATTATGTCTTTCATTCGTATTTCAAAAGATAATCGAGTCATCGACGAAAAGGTTCTATTTTTACAACCCTTTTTATACCTTAACAAGTATTCCATCCGTATACGTAAGAAACCTCAATGTCATTTACAATGATTATTGCAATCCGTAATGTCTCCTTAGGTAATTGTTGTATTCTAAATGTTTTTTTTTTCTTTCTTTTTTTCTTTCTTTTTTTTTTTTTCAAAGATTGACTCATTGTTAACTTTTAGTGATATGATCTTTCATCGTGTCTCTCTAGATCACCTTCAATTTAATTCCATTTAGTTTACAAGTTAGATCGAGAGGATCTATCTAGAAGCAGAGAAGAACGAGAACGAGATCTCGATTTAAGATTTCACCAAGATAATTATCGAAAATCATGAACAAGGTAAACTGGAAAAGTCGAACGTTTCGTTCATGAAAGGCAATGACACTTTCTTCATCATATACATGGTGTTCTAAATTATTATTAATTCGAACATAATTATATTATTATATTACACGTAATATAATATATATTAAATGAAATAAATCATTTAATTTTTATTACAAATATTTCTCCAAAAAGAAGAGAACACTTTTACAATATAAAAGCTTCATTATTATCATTAATAATGTTGAATGAAATCATTGATAAAAATTTGACACCGAGTACATGCGATATCTCATTTTCTCTCTTTCTTTAAAAATTCCAACGTTTCGATGAAAGTTGATGGACACTTTCTTGATCGCATCGCAACATGATCTATTAAAATTATTACTAATCACAAGAAATGTAACATATAAAAATTATTCTTTTCTCTTTTTTTTTTCTTTTTCCTTTTACAAGATTTTTAAAAAAGAAAATCTATATTATAAACGATTTCGAATAAAATCATTCTCTCTCTTGATAAAAACGTGACATCGAGTACATACAATCTCTGAACATTAATTTTTTTCTTTCTCGCTATGCAACACACTGCACCTGTCTCTCCATATATTAAATGAAACAACTAATTAAGTTCCTTTCTTCTTTTCTTTTTTTTTTTTTTACGAAATATTTCTTAACGAAAAATTTCTAAAATTTGTAAAATTTATATCATTAATAAATTGTTTTTCTTTCTTTTTTTTTAATAAAAAATTATTCGACTAAAAACGTGACACCCAGTACACCCAATCTTGGCACATGTATATCTCTTCCTCTCTCTCTCTCTCTCTCTCTCTTTCTCTCTCACTTTATCTGTGCAACATAACATGCTTCCAGATCTCGATGGAAATCCTGTTTAGCCTAGCGCATCGTCGCGTGAATTACGAGAAGAAACTCGAGCGGTGGTTACACTGGCGCTCCCACAGAGAGTCAGAGATAGACATTTTTTTCACACTCGAGCGAGCTGGTATTTAGGTGCTATTTAGAAGACTCCACGTTATAACAATCTTATTAATGTTATCCTTTTTCAAGGACGAGTAGAAATCTTACGAAAGACGAACCCTACGAAATTTTTGACGGAAGAAAAGGAAAGAAAAGAAAAAAAAAGAAAGAAAGAAAGCAAGAAAGAAAAAGAAATAATCAACGAACACAGAAACAAAAATGAAAAAAAAAAAAAGAAAAAAGATAGAGAAGAAGAGAAAAAAGATTGATAAAAAATTCGGACAATCGATAAGAGTCCCTTATCGATTACATTGGTCGAGATGTTGTAGGCCAATAGTCATGCTCGATGGATTCTAAACAACAGTCACGATTCGCGATGAATATTTTTGTCGAATTGCATCTCTTTCTCTCTCTCTCTCTCTCTCTCTCTCTATTTTTTTCTCTCTCTCTTATTCTGTCATTCAAAAAAAGAAAAAAGAAATAAATTAAAATTTTTGTTGACAAAAAAAGTAATGCGCACGCGTTCAACGTATTCGCGATTCGATATTCCACGCACGATGCCTTTTAATTTTTCGAGCACGGATTCGACCTTTTGTTCTTACGTTTTCTCCTCGAATGTCCATGCAACATGTCAGCGACATTTTATTTATGGATAATGCCGTATCATCGACCATGAACGGATCACGTTCGTTGATTTTTCGCGACGTCCATCGCACGTTTTTCATTTTCTTATATATGCATAGATATATGCATATATGTATATACACATTTGCTTTTAAGTATCTTTTACACGATCATTATGCTTTTTTATCAAATTTTCTCTGTCTTTTTCGTTTTTTTTTTTTATATTTTTGATATGTACGTACTTATATGTACAGATAATATCGATGGAGACGGTCATCGGGAAAGGATAAGGGCCTAATGTGCCATTTTCTGTCTTAGAGTGACTCCAAACGACGATATAAATTTATATTATATAATAAATTCAATTTAATATCTAGTAGTCGGTATATAATTTTTATTTCTATATATATAAATATATATATATATATATATATGTATGTATGTAAATAGTGTATTTTTCACTTAGTCATTCGCATCGATAATTTATAATGAATAATTGATTTATTTTAATGATAATCACAGAAAAATATGTAACGCCTCTGATAGATAGTTCTGTAGATTCAATATATGTCAATGACTTCTACATATATAAAGATGAATAAATCAAAGGAGATAAACGAGTGTAATATTTTATTGGTAAAAAAAAAAAGAAGGAAAAAGAAAGTATATATAAAAAAGAAAAAGAACACGAACGAAACAAATATCGAGTCGATCATGCAAAAAGATACATATTCGAAAAGTGAACGCATCCATTCGCCACGTTCATTGGTCAAGGTCATCAACGTGAAGATCATCGAAAGTCACTTGGTATTCCAACTAACTCGAAACGTCTATCCCGATCTCCAGAAAAGATTTCCTCGACGTCCTCGATTCACAAAGTATTTGGCATAGATCCAAAAGATCGATCGATTTCTCGATTTATCTATTTCGAAACTAGTTCATGATTATTAACTCAATTTTCTTGATATATATATTTTTTTTATTATTCTTTTCTTCTCTGTAAAATATAACCTTCATTATAAAAGTCAAATAAAATAATAAATAAGTTACAAGTTCAATTTGATTTCTAGCGATGACACATATCCTCATTAAGTAAGTATCAAGTAATACAGATCAGATCGTATAAGTTCAATTAATAGATCTAGACAATAATAAGAATGATCAATGGTTATGAATCAAAAGTTATGTTTCATCTTTCTTCTTATTTATCGTCACGAGTAAACAGTCATGCTATCCCTATAAAAATATTAGTAATACTACATATATAAACGCATACATACATAGACAAATATAATATATACAGAATAGATCAATAATTCCAAAATATTTTCTATAGATAATTTTATAAATTCAATGTAACATTTACGAGACTTTTTAAGAAAGAATTCGTTTCCCTTTTCCATCAGATTATGGATTATAAAAATTACAAATTAGATTTGTATAAAATTAGTTAATCTACTACATCATTTAAATATATCTCGAAAAAGAGTAATTATCGATTATTAAAATCATTATAGGGACACTTTCGATCTGTTCTATGCATAAAAAATTTTAATTATCTCGTTAAACACAACTATAGTAATCACTAAAAGAATACACAACTTTCGAACGATATATATATACACATAGGTATATACATATATATATATATTATATATGTATCTTACACTTTCTACGTTATACTACGATTGACCTTGGTTAACTTAAAAGGCCATAACTCGATCTTTACTTCAACTATACCAGAAGAAAAGGAAAGGAAAGGAAAAGGTTCTTAACCTCTCGAAGGAAATGTTCGAGCCAATCGTACCAAAACATACGTTTTCTTGTTCGTTTTATGATTAGTTACATATATCGTTGTTGATTATTGTTATAATCTCGTGTTAGTCGTTTATCCTAGAAATAGGAGAGAGAGTTTATTATACAGTCTGAATAAAGAAGTCGGAAAGGGGAAAAGGCTTATATAATACTGTAACTTATAAATACGTACATATGTATAATACATACGTACGTATTGGATAGATAAAAAAAAAAATCCTACGTGATTTTTAACAATCAATAACTTTTCCTTTTTATTTTCACAATTGTAAAAAAAAAAAAAATGTTTACCTTCGTAATTTAAAATTTATGTTTTACAAAAAATTTCACCTTGAAAGAGATCTTGTAAAAGAGTAATTGATTTTTAACATCATCTTAGAACATTTGATCTACCCTGTGTATATGTATGTATGAGCATATATATATATATACATGGATTAGAAAAGTAAAAAAGGAAAAAGAGAGGTTGAGTTAGAAGTTAAGTGTAGGAGGGTGGAGGGGTGCAGATAGAATGCATCGAAGGAAGGAGAATGACAACAGCCGTGATTATGCAGAAATGCGAGGCGTGGCATTTGTAAAAAGGTGACTTAAGTTGAAGTCTATATTGATGTTGCTGGCTCGCCATTGCTATGAGCTTTAAACTGGTTACGTGTTGCCTAGCTCCATTGCTCCGGAAATGATTTTCTACGCGAGTTCCTAAAGTTTCTTCGTTCTATGTATGTTCGTTTTTTTTTCCTCTATTTTTCTTTTCTTCTCTTTTTAACTTTTTCTTCTTCTTCTTCTTCTTTTCTTTTGTAATTAAATAATTACGATTCACGTCTTGTTACATCTTCTTCTTCTTTTTTTTTTTTTAACATCCCTTTAACAACAAGAGCTAATCATTCTTTGGAATCTTGACTCGAGTTTTTAAGTTTCTTTCCTTTTCTCATTTTTCTTTTTATTTTCATTTTTTTTTTTTTTTTTTTTTTTTTTTTTTTTTTATTAAGTAATCGTGAGCCATTTCTTTCAACTTCTTCTTAAAGAGTTAACATTCTTTGGAATTTTAACTTTCTCCGAGAAACTTCGCACGATCTAGAAAGAGTATCCTTATCGTTCTGAATATAACGTGTGCAATAAAGAGATTCGTATGTTCGATTTACTTACGATACTTCTGATAACAAAATGGATAATGGTGAATCCATTTGATCCACTGACATACTTTTGTTACATTACGCGCATACACACACACATATGTTAATCTTCATGGGATTTAACGAGTACATTAATATTTATTTATTTTGTTCGAAGATGATTCTTTCTTTCTTCTTTCGACAAATTATTAATAATAAATATGCAATATGATTAAACAATTTATCACACATATTAATTATGCATTGTATTATATTCCAACTTTAGCCTGATTTATCCATTGACATAAATATTTTTGTTGTATCTCAAGACAATTCATTTTGTTATATTACAAATATCAATTTTTATAAATACATATTAAGATGATAATAAACGATTAATAATAAATAATACGATATGATCTAGCAAGTAATTCATTATATATATTAATTGTTTTATTTCAATCGATCAGATCCAATTTTTATATGTATTCATTATTCTAAGATTTCTTTCTTTCTTTCTTTCTTTATTTTTTTTTTTTAATGCAGAAATCTAAACGGAAATAAAAAATAATATCGATACGTTTACATGTGCAAATATCACATATTAATCGATATCTAACGTAGATGTTTCATGAATAGGAACAAAGAAAAAGCCACGTGACTAAACTAAGCACCAAGAGAATGATCTACAAGACAACAAATACTCACACGTGATCACATGTATGCCCGTGGAAATCTGAGTTTCTGAATAAACTCAATGCGATAACGCTTCTTACTCCTTATATTTTACGATATTTGCACGTTTGTATGTATTGTGCAGAACACAACCACAAAAAGAAAAATTAATGTGAAGCAAAGCGAAACTTTTGAAACAGTATGTGTGTCAGGTGTTACGTTCTAAAACGTTCGTGCGTTATTTAAAAAAAAAAAAAAAAGCAAAATATGCTATATTAGATAAAATATCAGCAATGTATTTTTTTTTCTGCTGACCGACATTTTTAAAATGATGTAGATAAGTATAAAAATTGTTATATAAATAATTAGAATTATTTAAAAATACGAGACTAAAGAGGAATATTACATTTGCGCGTATTTTCACGAAAGGACGACGTTGATAATGATAATAGGACATGGTTTAGAAAAATTAGAAAAATATTATATATATAAATATATAGGAGAGAATATATATATATGTAAAATTTAATATATATGAATTTTTATTATTTAATAATATTGTATTTTAAGTAATAAAAAATAATAATATAATATTAATTATGTTTATAAATATATTAATTATTACATATATATATATATACACACACATACATACATACATATATTTTACAAATCAAGGTCACCAATCAACGTGCTTATATAATACATAAACACGTAAATGGTAGACTTCCTCATCCAATCGGACCTCTCTCTATATGCTTGAAAGGACATGGGACGGGTTTTTATTGTACGATTTGATGCCTCTGTTAAATCATAAATGCACATACGTATGTATATGTATTTACAGGAAAAGATATCGAGCTCACATGCATGACAACACGACCAACAAAACCTGAGACGGGTGGGACACGTGAGATCCGAAAGAGATAATAGAATACTCTACCCCGTTGTTCGTTTCATGGTGCACAATAAAAAAAGAAAAATCTATTTTCTTTAAGCTTGCGTTCTCGCTTGCTTACAAAAGAAGAGAAGAAGCAAACTCGCACGTGTGTGTATTCTTTCTTATCCTGATACGGAAGAAATGAAGAGATTGCTGCTGCTGCTGCTGTTGCTAGTACTATTCTAATATTTGTCTAATATTAAAATCTACACTTTGATTTATTATTCTATTATTCGTTTTCTTTTTTATTATTATTATTATTTTCTATTCTTATATTTTCTTTCTTATCCTTTCAGTGTCACTTCCTTATCGACCGAGTTTCTCGTAATTTCATTTTAATGAAAAAGAACCGAAATAATCGGAACGATGATTAAATTTTCTTTCTTTCTTTCTTTCTTTCTTTCTTTTTCTTTCGATTTTATTATTTGTCTTCCTTGAAAATAATATTTCCTTTACATTACTTACCGACGGGGAGTCGATAATTTTATTTTAATGAAAAGAGAGGAAACGAAGATGATGAGATTATCATTTTTTTTTCTTCTCTTTTTTCCTTCTTTTTTTTCGAAAATATTATCTCTTTCGTTTAATAGTTGGCAATCTGTAAGTTGTAAATCGTATGGTATGTTGAGAGCAAGTTTTCACGAACTTCACCTTACCGAGTCCCAAAACCTGTTCGCTCAGATATCCGATAAAAATTCGCGAAGAAGATGGCGTAGCCTCTTCCTCCTTCTCCTTTTTCTTCTTCCCCTCTTTTCGGATTCGAACCCGATATACATACATATAACTTTTATCGCTATTTCTCGAATATCGAAATCGTCCGATTCGAATCGACAAATTATTTCAATTTTAGACATAGGTATTTACTTTCAATTCTAATAATTTATATAGAATGAATCGAAGGTCTTTGAATGATTTTAAAAATCAATTATCCTCTTTTTTATAAATTAAAAATTTCTTTGTGTTCTTTTTTTCCTTGTTAGAGTATAAAACTACAATCTTAGTTTGTTAAATTACAAGTCAAACTAGAAGTCTAAAAAGTCACGAAAGATTGAGAAATTAATTTTTTAAATCATCTAGGAACAATCTTCCATATAATTTCCTAAAAAAAAAAAAAAGAGAAAAAAATGAATGTTCGAAAAAAAATTAAGTTGTTCTATTAAATTTTCTGTTCCAGTTATTACAACGACAGTTTCTTTGAAAATGATAAGTAATTTTGAAAATAATAATAATAATAATAATAATAATAATGAAATGTAGAAAATCATTTACAGCTCTATGACACTTGACAAATTAATACGTAACGCTTTTAATATGTTTTATTCGTGCTACTTTCGTGGGATGTGGACGTAGATGAAAATTGCTTATCGTCGATCGCTCTCCCGTGGATCGTTTTCAATTGCACACCATCAAGCCCCGTTAAAAATTCTATTTGCTTGACGGGAAGGTCGAGACACTACGAATCACTCTGACGATGAACGACGTCAACGAGCATTTTCATCACGTTCGTACTCTCGTTTATTCATTATTTTTCATTTTCCATCAAATTTTCCCTAAAATTTTCATTGGGACTAATATACTGCATTGATAAATCAAATAGAATAGTTAATATTAATATATATATAACAATATTAACCATTAAATATATATTTAGAACAAAATTAGTAACATTATTTAAGATTACTGAATAAATAAATAACTGCATAAATAAAACACAATTAGTATTGAGAAAAAAAAATTACGATTATCAAATTGTATTATTATATAAAAATATTACTGTTATCATTATTTCCACAATTAAAAAAAAAAAAAAAATGCTATATCATTATATTACGTATAGAAATATTGTTATTATTAGTATTATTGTAACATTAATATAAATTTCAATAGAAATATGAAAAATAAGAGAATAAAAATATTACAAAAAGAAGATTAAAAGCACAGTACCTCTTATTACGGTCAGGCGTAAACAGATATAATTCAAAGTCTCATGAAAGTTCTCCATTACAACGATTAAACCCGGAGTAAATTAATAGTCTTACGTCACGAAGTTCTTCTTTCGAAGTGGACTTCCAACAAGACTAGATAATATTTCTACGTTTTACAACGAAGAAACTAAACCTATCTAGTCGAATGTTTTAGAATTGTTTAATGATTTACTACTTTACGTAGTAAAACGCGAGATCATAACTACAGAATTTGAAATGTCGAGAACCTTGCACAACATTTTATCGCCACTTACGTTTCTTACGTTCAATGCCAAGTGACGTACTAGTACATCTCTTACTAAATCGAAAGCACGTTATTTGTCGAGAAGAAATATTGTTATTATCTATCAATATTTAGATCTTGTTCAACAAACGATATCTTTCTAAACAATTTCATCCATATGTATATTGCGTGTGTATGTACTTTTATATATCTTTATGTATGATGTTGTAAAAAAAAAAAAAGAAAAAAAATTGATTTACATACTTTTATTAAAAAAAATAAATATTTCTTAAACTAAAATTTTATATTCATAGATGATATATATTCATAGATTTTATATTCAATAGATGTTAATATTTTAAATGTATATAACGTATTGATATTTAATATTTGTAATATATCAATACTTTACATTTACAATATACTAATATTTCATATTTATAAATATCTAAGTTTAATCTTAGAAAATCATGGAAGTACTGAAAGTAGTCTAATATAAATTATAATAGTAGATATCCAAGAGGTGGTAATAAAAATGAAAGGGAGTTTAGCAAAGAGATGATGGTGTAATTTTTCAATTACACGCATTTGCCTTTGGATCTTCATCGAGTCATTAAGGGGTGTCATTATTACGGGAGCTATATTGCCGAGAATATTACAGGAAGAAATGAAGATGATGTCGTTTTATGAAGAAATTATTAAGTCGACGAACCTTCTTATGTACATCCTCTATAGATCTTTCTTGATCGTCCCACGCATTATTTTTCCCTTACGTAGAAGGATTACGTGGTATCCAACGGTTACTTGTTTCATTACTTATTTATTTGTATATATACGTGTATCGGTGTGTAAGCGTGTACGTCTATCTACCTGTCTAGGTAAACGTAGATTTTGACGAGAAAATAAGCTGACCTTTTCACGTACGTTTCAGTTGCATTTCACCTAAACGATGCATTTTTAATACATCTAAATGCATTACGATCTAAAGCCAGTTTTCTAATGATCAGTATCGATAATCTCATGAAATTTAAAGCTACATTTATATCTATTTTTATTAGCATTAATATTCAACTGATAATTGTGCGTATGCGCGCATCAATATTTTTATAAATAAATAATGTATTCTTTTTGACGTTCCTTTTTTTTTTTTTAATTACTCGTATATAATACATTTTACGAGTATACAATATAAATATTTTATCAGAATAATTTTCTACTTCTTCTTTCTTCGTGCTCTTCCTTTTCCCCCTTTTTTCTTTTTTTCTTTTAGAGAAATTTTTATACGTAACTTTTTTCTTTTTGACTCGAGAACAAATTTTACAGAAACAAATTAGAGAATACTATAATAAAATATAATATATCGAAGTGCTAAGAGAACGTTAGCAAGGCGAGGTGAACGGTGAAGAAAATTTGCGGAAGCATAGTTGGCGATCTGTGGCTAGAATACATACCTACCACGTGGTCGAATAATTTCTTCGATATGTACTTACTTACATATACGAGAGAGAAAGAAAGAGAGAGAGAGAGAGAGAAAAAGAGAGAGAGACTCGCGTTCCACAGAGAAAAACTGCTTGACTTAAGTGAGATCTCGTAAAATGTAAGAATTAGGAAAAATATAGACGAGAAATAATAGGAAATATTTTCTTTGTTAAATTTTCTGTTCGTTTTTTTTTTATATATATATATAAATAAATTGATCCTTACTTATATGTTTTATATATATATATAAAATAAAGATTAAATAAATATTTAATACATAATTTTTATATTATTTTATATAGTTATATATAATTTTTCTAAAATATTTCTACTGAATAAATATTATTTTACTATATATACATATATAAAACATACTATATTAAATTTGAAATAATCTATATTAGAACATTATCTTGTATGTTAGATAATTAAAATTATATTGGAATATTTCAATACATATTTACTGAATTTCTATATATTTAATATATTAAAAATATGCTATATAATCCAAAAACCAAAATAAATAAATAAATAAATAAATAAATAAATAGATATGAAGGAATAGTTAGCAGATGGGATTGAAACGATCCAATATGTTCCCGTTTAAGAATCCTAAGCTAGGGAATCGGCCTAAGGTCGAGAAATTCCAGCGCATGGAATACTCGAAGGCAAGCATGCAAATATACTCGAAGAAACGACGAACGAAGGCACACCGCGTGCTTCCGAACATATACATGCGAAAATATACATAGTTACAGTCTCATACACACATACTTACACAAAGAAACAATCTCACATTTATTTATAGTATAGTAGGGATGCACGGCGGCGCCATAGTATCTAAGATAATTCTCCTTAATTATCTTAATGTCTACTATCGCTTGTAATGTTACATTCTCTCCCTCCTCTCTCTTTCTCTCTCTTTCCCTTTCGTTATCTTCATAAATATTCTAATGTAAAGCTATTACATGTCATATTAAAAATTATGTCAATTTACCAACTCTACAACAATTACTTAAAAATGTCGAACAAACGTCTTACAAAAATAACTTTCTCCATTCGTCCTCCATTATTATAAATAAAAAAAAAGAATACATACTTATTCAATATAATTCTAATATTTATTTGTTTTTGTTAGAATAAAATTTACACGAAATTGTTTAGTTATATTATACTTTATGAGTTTACATGTACAACAAAAAAAAAAAGAAAGAAAAAGAAATTACCACGCACATATCTCTTATCACACACGTTTATATAAGTATATATATATATATATATATATATATATATATATATATATATATATACATAAATATGTTTGCAAGTTCACATTGCCACATACACCCACATACGTACGTATATGTACATACCTCCTATTATCGGTCACATAAAAATGACATAACTCTGTTGAATGTACGTAACACTTTTAAAGTGTTGAGAGTACTACGAAGTATCCAATCGCGAGCAAATATCTATTCTACACAATTACGTATGTATCTACACGTATACGTAATATGTCTCTATATAAGTAATATGTGTAATATGTATATGAGTAGTATAAATAAGTAAATAAGTAAGCAAGTAAGCTCACGTTCACGCACACGTTCTCGATCACGACGGTATGGCATGCCTTTGGTGGTATCAGACTCAACGACCTGGCAGGAGCCCCGAAGCCGCACTTTCTAAAGGCCTTCGCCGGTTTTACAGGCTTGTCTATACTACGAGAACGCGACCGTCCTGCCAGGACGTTCGTACCAAGTATCTTTCTTTCTCTTATTCTACATACATACAATATGTGCGTATACATATCTATGCATATATATATATATATATATATATATATATATATGTAAATATATATACACGCGATAGATGATTTACCATTTTTTAAGATTATGTGCGTATGCACAGATATATCTGATAGGTGTTTCAGGTATGAAAAATATTTTTAAATGAATGTGTACGTGTATGTGCATGAAGGATGAGCCAAAAGTCAAAAATTTAATAAATACATACTACTTTTCGAGATTTTTTATAGGCCGATTATTTCTTTTTTTCTTTTTTTTGTTCAGATTATGAAACTACAAGCGTAGAAATTTTTTTACGAACTGAAAAAAAAGATTTCAAGATTCAAGATCTCAAAAAAAAAAAAAAAGAGAAGAGAAAAGAAAAAAAAGTAATTGATTTTTAAAATCATTTAGAAACTTTTGACTGATCTTCCCTCCACCCTTCCTCTCTCTTCGTTCTATCGTATGCGCGATAGGAATTTTATGTATAGGAGATATCTCTAAAAATATTTGCGTTATGTATCGCGTTGCGTGCGATGAGTGTTGGTTTTACGTACAGGAAACATTTATAAAAATGTGTGAGTTTGTGCGTACGTAATGTGAATGTAACGTACGTGAAAACACGAAGCAGATATTCTCTCTCTCTCTCTCTCTCTCTCTCTCTCTCTCTCTCTCTCTATCTATCTATCTATCTATTTCTCTTTCTCTCTCTACTGCTCTCTTTCTCTTTCTATTTTCCGTTAGAAACCAGAGATACCTCCTACACTTTCATCCTACGTCCAAGGCTCTTCGAATTGCGAAAAGATGAAATCTCAATCGTCCTGTGAATCCTATCTCCAGTGTTAACCAATTGAAAGAAAGAGGAAAAGAGAAAGAGAAAGAGAGAGAGAGAGAGAGAGACATAAATTTTCTGTAAACAAAATTGGTTAAGAATTTTTCAAAGAATATTGTTCTTTCTATTTTCTGTTCTTCGAATTATTACTAATAGATTTTTCCATGAATTAAATCTATTTGTAGATTTTCCATGAATTAAATGAAATCCGCAAAATGACAAATGGGATAGACTTCGATAATGATTAGAAATATCTTCTATGCGATTTTAAAACATAGCTATAACGCATCGGCCTTCGACGATGATTAGAAATATTTCATATGCAATCCTAAAACATCGTTATATTACATCGACCTTGGAGGATGATTAGAAATATTTCATATGCAATTCTAAAACATTATTCTAACGTATTTTAACGATGATTAATATCTTAAACGATGATTAGAAATATTTCACATGCGATTCTAAAGCATCGTTCCTAGACGATGATTAGAAATTTTATAACGTCGTTCTGATCCATCAACTTTCAACGACGATGAAAAATATTTAATATGCAATCCTGGAATAAAATAGTTGTTTAAAGCTGACTACAAATTAGTATGTACAAGATTATAAGTTTTTTTTTTCTCTTTCAAAATATATTAAATATGTTATATATATGTACACACATAGATGGTACATACACTTCCGAAATGTTAATGCGATAATAAACTTATTTTTTACACGATAAACTTTCTTCGATATGAACGTAAAAAAGGAATAACATTTGATTAAAATTTAAGCTTGCCTTGCCTCCGAGTGTAATTAAAGCGAGTGAAAACGTCCGGTAATTTCTAAATTGATGATCCGATCGATTAGATTAAATAAATACATTTATAGAAAATAATTTGATGATTTTATTAACAAAAATATATCGATTTTTTTTTTCATACATACTTCGATCTACCGATCGTTCGTTTGATTTAAAAAGATCATGAATCTATTTTTATTCTTACTAAAAATTTCAAATTTTCCTGAGTAACTTATTATCGATGTATACATAGATCCTTCGATTTATCGATCCATCTTTCGAATGGGAAATATTAAGAATTTAGTTTCTGGTTCGAAAAAAATTTCCAATTTTCCCAAGTAATCTTATTGATGTGTCCCTTATTGTCAGTCCTATAAAATTCATAAAAGTTGCGTAAACACGCGTGTGCTTCAATTCTAGAAGGTGAAAGTGATTTAGACAGCACGTTTGTTCGTACGTTGCGACACGCTTTTAAGGGAACGTTCTTTCGTTCAAAAAGAAAGAGAGTGAGAGAGAAAGAGAGTGAAAAAGAGTGAGAGAGAAAGATACGAAGTCATTTGCAAAGATGTATTTTATAAAACTCGACAATGACAAAAGAGGAAAGTAAGAAAGGTAAGAAAGAGAAAAAGAGGAAAAAGGAAGGAAGGAGGAAAGAAAGAACGAGATAAACGAAAGAGTATAACTTTTCAGAGAGATGATTTCGACCGTCCATAGTGTGGATATTTATGTGTCGAAAGAGAAACGCGGAAGAGAGAAGAGCTTACTTGGGATCATCTGCCTCGTCTTATTATGGGGGCCCATCCTTCGATATTTTTTTCGATATTAGCTACTGATTTACACGAGAAAGGTTAACGTGAAACTACTCGAACGAAGTTACCGGAAATTTACTCTCTATAATTTAACAAATTTTTCATTTCATTTCATTTCAAATGTCATAATTTTTCTCTTTTAAATCAGGCAAAGGAAGAAAAAAAGAGAGAGAGAGAGAGAAAAAAAAGAAAAAAAAAAGAAAAAAAGAGCGTATCTATAGACATACGATGCTAATAATAATTTCAAATATTTCTCATCGTTCTAACATCTTCTCTTCCTCTTGTTAATTATCTAATGTATATTCCACTGTTCCAGGAATTTGCATGCACGAAGAACAGCATTTATCTTGGTACATAATGCGTCTTAAAAAAAGAAAGAGAGAGAGAGAGAGAGAGAGAAATAAATTTTTTTGTAATCTCTCTCTCTCTCTCTCTCTTCCGAAATTGAAATATAAATTATTCAATATGTATCTATTTAAATATGTAAATTATATATTTATATATTTATATAACGACGAATACATAACTTCTGTTACATTATAATTTATATATACATATGTATATATATTTTTTTCTATAATAATATTCCAACATTTAATTGAGATCATTTAATTAAGATCAACATAGATCGATGATAGAGAGAAATATATAAATTCGTCTGTAGAATAGATCATTGATACATTACATTATACTATATTTATAATATATATGATATATCTATTATGAAAATATATAAATATTCAAATGATACTTATATATAGATATGCATATACATATATCATATATCATAAATTATATTAACATACTCGAGTATAACAACCTGCTCGCATTTTCCTTTTTTACTCTCCCCCTCTCTCTCTCTCTCTCTCTCTATTTACGCACACACAAACACACGTACATATACAAAATACAAGAGCGAATGGGTAGGTAGACAAGCAAGCAAGCAAGCAAGCAAGCAGGTAGACGACGTCGTTATAGCGAAGATTAAAACGTCAGGTACACGCAAGCATAGTTGAAGTTGCATCGAGCCGAAGAATTCTCATCGCCCTTGCAACGAATCACGAAACTCGACAGTAAAATTCACAGACATATTTTTTTGTCTCGCACCGATCCTTCTCTTCTTCTTTTCCTCTTTCACTCACCTCACCTCTCCTCTCCTCTCCTCTCCTCTCCTCTCCTCTCCTCTCCACTCTTTTCTTCTCTTCTCTTCTTTCCTCCTCTCCTTTCTTCAACTTTTTTACTCTTCTCTCATATTTCTTCTTTTCGCAGTCGTAAAGATTCGTGGCGAGGAGATACTCGCATAATACGTACGTATATATACGTATACATATATATATATATACACACTACAAACATACGAAGTCGAAGGTCGCGGCCTTTTGAACGAAAGCGCGCGCTCGCTAAGAAGAAGAAGAAGAAGAAGGAAAAGAAGAAGAAGAAGAAGAAGAAGAAGAAGGAGAAGAAGAGTGGCGACGTAATAACGAAACAATCGCCGTGTGCAATCTACCGTAGCACCTTTACTCCTTCCTATACATCTTTAAAATAAGCGTGAAAAGAAAAAGAGAGGAACAAAGTTCCTTATAGACACGTGTTAATATCGATTGATCCGATTAAATTATCAAAATATTTCTTTTTTCTTTACCTAACCTATAATTTCCTTCTGTCATCTTTCGTTCTTTTTTCTTTCTTTTTTTTTCTCTTTTTACTTTTATATTTCATATATCCTATTCAGATTGATCATCTTCGATACGTATAATGTAATTTTACTTTTTAACGAAATAATAAATACTTCGACATTCTTAGGTTAGATTAGAACAAAATTATCGAAGATTTCCTCGAGAGTATCATTTCTCATTTATTGATATTATATGAGAAGTTGAACATTCTTAACAAGAAAATATTTCTAATACCTATGTCGAATGTTATTGAATAACTTTCGTGATGTTATAACGAAGCTGTAAATATGTGCATCTTTTAATGAACGACCGATGTATCATCTAATCGCTGTCGTACCATAAGTACAGGTGACGTCCATTGTTAATCTAATGTCTCTTTTCCGATGTCTATTGATTATACATACAGACATAATCGATCGTTCAAGTTTCGAATTATAATTGTTTCGAATTTGTCATTATTATTTACACACACACACACACAAAATAATTATTCTTAATTAATTAATATTAATAATTTTATATGAAAAAAAGAAAAGTAAAAAAATTAAAAAAAAAAAAAAAAAGATAGATAAAGAAATAAAATAAACCTGTCATTTTATTCGATTATATATATTTCGATGATTAACACTAATAATCGATCCATCCTGTATATATATATATATATATCTACGATATTTCCAATAGATTTCAATTCAATTTCTAGAAAATAAAATGTGTATATATATAATACATATATAATAGTAGATTGTCGAATAGAGGTTAAGAAATTAGATCGGAAAAACGATATCAATGAAAATGGAAGAACGATTTAATCGAGACTATCCATATTGCATTACATAATACGTGATATATATATATATATATATATATATATATATATATAAGGTATATATAAAGTACATAATCTATATACCTACATACCTACATCCATCTATATAAGTATTCCGTACTTCGAAACGGAAATGGCTTCAGACAAAAATACAAAACTAACCTTCAAATGTATCTGTAGATCTTTGTTTTTCGAGCTTAAATATGAATATATAATATCAATTATATTCCATATCGTAATGTTAATCGTATTTCTAAGAATACATTTATCGTGAAAAAAATATATTTAGCCAATATAAAATAAAAGTTTCTGCATTTTTACTTCGTTGAGATTCCATTGTCTTACGAATAAAAGAAAAAAAAAGAAAAAAGAAATAATGTTTAAAAAAGAATAAAAAATATGTACACGAAGAAAAACGTATATATGTATGTATGTATGTATAAATTAATGATTTGTCAAAGGGGAACGATCACCATAACGGTTCTAATTGCGTCCCTGACCAACAAGAGTGCGGATCCTGTATCAATTACTCGTTCTAACCGCAATATGACCTATTATCGCAAACTTGCAACGAGTTTATCCGACTGCTAACTCGTACTTTCTGTTACTTACTGACACAGCTATACTTATCATTAGTACCATATATTTATTAGAGAGAAAATAATCTTTATCACTTTCTTTCATCTATCGTTTTTCTAATCGCCAATAAAATCATCGATCGGTAAGTTAGATTGTTTTGCAATGTGTATACAAAGTATGTATGTATGTATGTATGTATGTATGTATGTATGTGTATATGCATGTATGCATGCGAGTTACCCTCAACAAAGTCATATAACTTCACGAACTCATATATACATCTATATTTCGTTAATCTTCTTGTATTTTTCCTTTTTATCACACGAATATCACAATAGATTTATATATGGAAAATTAATATATGTATCAAGTATAGGTTATATACTATCGGAAGTAATATTAATATACAAATATAACGTTATAAATTTTACATTAAACGTAATATTTTGTTAGATACAAACGAAGGTTAAGTTATGGAGGATTAACCTTCAAATGATAATATATACACGCACGCGCGCGTATACGTATATTGATATTTTCTTATTTTTACTTTTTATGTTTTCACATGCACGTAGTACGTACATACGTATATATATTATCTACCAAAGCGTTTTTCATTATAAGGATTTTCTAAAAAGAAAAGATACGCCAACGGGAATTTCAACATTTATCGTATTCGAACCGGTATATATGTAAACGTCCTATCGGTTCGAAGTACCGTTTTTAAACGAATACCACTTTCGCGCCTTTAACGACATGCCTTTCGTTTCGTCCTATCGCGTGCTACTGGTATTTTGCATTACTTCGTTAACACGCAATAAATCGCTTATCTTTCGTACTAACGACGACTAATAATGGTCGACGTAAGATGAGAACAAAAATAAAAAAAAAAAAAAAAAAAAAAAGAGAGAAAGAAAGAGAAAAAAAATCTCTCAAAACAAGACGAATGAATTCATAGAAAAAATTAAACAAAAAAAGGTTAAAAACTCACCCTTGTGCCTGCGCCATTGTTTGTAAAGTAACGCTGCAACGGCCGACAAAAGGATCGTCGTTAAAAATGTCCCAATCACAGCACCAGCCACGCTTCCTGTACCAAAACAGGAGGAGGCATTAATATCCTGCGACGCAATGTCCTCCATGGCCTCTTCTCTCTCTTTCTCTCTCTCTCTCTCTCCCTCCTCCTTCTCCTTCTCCTTCCCTTTTTCCTCCTTCTTCGTCTTCTATCTCGCGAAAGTACGCGATTCAGTTTTTTCCCGCGTACATATCCAACAACAACCACCAACCGACTTGCTGCCAACTTGCGTTGGGGATTCACGATACGTTCTTCTACTCTTCTCAATTATATTCACTAATTTATTTTTCCGTAGTATAAGTTTCTCTATCTTGATTTTATTAATACTTGATATTTCAATGATTCTTAACAACCGATTAGCACGCGAGAAGACATAACTGTCGTTCTTTTTTCTATCTTTTTAATATATATTTTCTATTTCTTTTCTCTATTACTATGTATGTATAAATATATATATATATATATAAATATATATATATATACAATCTTTTCTTTATTTAAAAAAAAAGAACGACGTTGATACGACCCGTTAACAACACCATCCGTCTCGTAGGACGACGCGCGTCGTACTGACTGAAGCGAGCTACGAAGCAAGTAAAACAGGTAGGTACGCAACAGGTGCTTCTAGCTCCCGATTGGTGGGGGCGCTCGCGGGACGATAAGTGGGGAGGATTGAGAAGACTAATGCGAGAGATGGATCGAAGGAGAGAGTGGGAGAACGCCGGTAGTAGTAAGAGAGAGAAGGAGAGAGAGAGAGAGAGAGAGAGAGAGAGAGAGAGAGATAAGGAAAGGGAGGAAATGTAGCGTGCTCCTTCCTTTACGTGTCCACGCGAGAAACAGCTTCCCGAGTGAGCAACGACACGAACCGGCTTCGTTCTCCTTCTCTCGACAAAAGCGTTCCTTTTCCACGTATGTTCGCGAACCTACCGTTTTCTTTTCTCTCTCTCTCTCTCTCTCTTTCAAAAAAAAAAATATATATATACATACATCACCGTCTTTGAAGGATAAATAGAGATACCCTCGAAGAATAGAGAGATGACGATACGATGTTTGTTTTGATCTCGTATAGAATACTCCGGCTCTTTTTATTTCTCTCTTGAACGTTTATCGAAGATAATTTGGAAAAATATTTTACAATTTCGAAAAAATGTTTATAGAAGTTTCATTAGAAAATCTATTTGATGATATGTATGTCCTATATACCGTACGTATATACATATATAATGCTGTAATTATTACGCATACGTTCTTTTTTCTTTCTCTCATTTTTCAAGTGGCAAAGTTCGCGCTGTGCAATAATCAGAATCAAACTCATCGTTTGAATAAACCGGTCTTATCGATGCATTATCGTAGTACGTTCTACTAGGAGTGGCACGCGTACCTGTCTACTCGTTTTGTATTTTCAATGAGCGCGAACTTTCTTACTTCGTCGCTCAATGAATTCACTGTTACGTCGTCATAGCGATCAGTTAAAAGTCGTTGAATTATTTATTTACGTTGAGACATGGAATTTTGTGTGGTTGGCTTATATGTATGCGTACGTATACGTCTATCTATGTATGTGCGTAATGTTGTCCTTTTTTTTTACATTTACGATCAATATAATTGAGTAGGTTTTCAAATATGTATATGTATGTATATATGTATGTATGTACGTATATATGTATGTATGTATGTATGTATGTATGCGTTGAAACGAATTTTTCGGTTGAAGAGAAACGGTATGCAAGAAAGATAAAAATGGACGCAACCGAGAGGCACCTTGGTCGTGTCAGGAATGCAGGTGGTATGTGTTGCGTCCATTATTTCCCTCTCCCCGTAATCATCCCTTCTTCTTCTTCTTCTTCTTTACCCACAAACAGAACGTTTGCGGGTAGAAAACTTTCTGTTCGACCATATATAGAGAAAATCGGATTTAACCAGAGTATCTTGCACTCGAGATATTCCTTGTTCTACATACACGCGTGTCGACGTCCTCTTTATATTTTTCTGTTTTTTTTTCTCCCCTTTCGAATTTGTTAAACGTAATTGCGAAAAATTATAGTCATTTCGTCTATCGATTTTTCTTTCTTTCTTTTTTTTTTCTTTCTTTTTTTGTGTCTACTTACCATCGTCATGTACAACGCACATTATAAAATGATCTATACTTTTACCAATGGCTTGGTACAGACTCCAGACTTGCGGTTAGATCAGGATTACGGTTTTAAATAATGTTCGTCAAATGATCCTGCAACGCGATTGATTACCTTACGTGCGCACAGTTCTCGACGCGTTCAGCTGTATAAGATATATTTACTTGACTTTTTACTTTTTTTTTCTTTGCGATAGAAACGTAACGATAACCTACAATATAAAATTTTTCTAAGAAAGTTTATTAAATAATAGGAATATTTTATTTATTCTTAAAATAATATTAATCTAATTATATAAAATATTCTTTTTATACAATTTATAGATTATGTACGACATTATCGATTTGTTTTATTAATGTTAGGTACTTATAATAATTCGCGTCGCATTTTTAAATACGTATATTTATTTAATTAACGGTATAAAAGTATCGTACAAATTCATTTTAATCCAAATATATGTCTGTCATCGCTCTCTACAATCTTCTGCCACCTGTTACATAATTGTCTAGTCATATTTTTAAAAAAAGGTTATATCTTTTAAGACAATAAAATTATTAACTTTCTTGATAATAAGAAATCATTACTGGACTAACCGTATCGTATTGATCTGAATAAATGATAATTGAATCAGACTGTGTATTATAATCCTAATTCTTTATAAAACATGTAGTAAATGTAATACAAGTATCTCTATATTTTTTTTTTTTTTTTGAAGATACCATATATTTTCAAACATAGTATCATATAATTATAGATTATATTTTAGAATAACTTAATGTACCGTGTACTGTTGGATTTATATTTTTTTCTGTTTCAACTCTGATATAGAGATTTTCAGATACCTAAATCTCTATTGTTTGAATTAGAGATTAAGGTTGGAAAAGCACATTAATTGTAGTCCGAACTTCTTATGTTTCTACTCTTTATTATTGTCTTGTTATACTATTTGTAATCGAGCATGCTCAACAGTCTTTTCCTTTTCTAATTATTTCTTAGTAATAGCTTACTTTGCTTTTTTTTATTTATGAGTCTTAGTTTTGATAATTGATGTTTTCATAATCTTCTTATCTTTGAACGCAGTCTTCTGCTGTGTTGCTTTTTTGTAATCTTATTTTTAGTAACGATAACAGCAGCATTAGCTTTAGAATTAAGAACTTTAATCTTTTTTTGATCTATAAGGTTTTTAGTAAACTTAACTTTTTTAGTTAGTGCTTTAGATTTTTTGCTATTACCCGTTACTATCATCTTTGTTTTAACAGATTTACCGATATTTTTCTTTTTTTTTTTCTAACCAGATATCTTTGCATTTTTTATGTCTTTACATCTTTGCTTTTAGTGATTGAAAATTTGAAAGATTCTGAAGCTCCCTTTCCTGTAGTTTGTTTAACTATATCAGTAGAAACTGTAGTTTTTAAATATTTTTTTATAAAAATAATTTCTTTTAAAAATAATGCTAATTTATCACCATCAAGTTTATACTTTTCTACAATATATTTCTCAATAGCTTGAAGTGACGAGCCTTTACGATCTTTCAACTTTTCAATGGCAGTAGTAATCATTTTAGGAATTGATTGATGATTAGATCTTGATTTCTGAATATTTGGAGTGACAAACTTTACTGGTATTAAGGATTGAGGAATGATTGCTACTTTATCTGCTAATATTTTAATTAAAAATTCTTTGAATTCTTCTGTTAGTTTTATAACAATACTTTTTTTTGATTTATTGTTCCCAAATTCTCTCAATCTTTCTAAACGCTGTTCGTCATTAATTTGATTAAAATTAAATTCGCTACTTATAAACCGTTCATACAAGTCTTCAGATATTTCGATGGACACAACATCTTCTCTATAAGTATCAGAGGTGAGCTCTTTTTACTTCCGTAATAGATAGTTCTTGATTGACATGAAAAAACAAATATTTATATTATTTGTCAGCATTCATTTTAGCCTATAATAAAAACAAGGTTATGTTGCGCTACTCAAGATGCTGTAGATAAATCTTTTTTAGTATTTAAATATCTTTTTAAATTTATAGTTTTATAATTATTTATAGTCTTATAAATTTATAGTCTTATTAATATTTTATATCTTATTAATAAAGAAAAAAAAAAAAAACTCAATTCACAGTAACTGCCACTTATTTAAAATTCGATGAACTTTCGCGAGTAAATAATGCAATGAAATAAATCGCAATTCGACCAATAGATAATAGTTTACAAATTGATACAAATTGTTTCACGATAGGATCACAATCAGCTGTTGCCTTCTGAATAAGGAGCGTCGTGGCTATTAAGATTTCATTGGTTCGTATTTATGACGGTATCACGTGACATTGCTCTAACTCTCCGTTGATTGGTCGATTCGTAGTCCAATCAATGACAGCTATTTTTAATTCACTTATTTCTTCGTAATATGAAAATCACATTTAAAGGGAGTAAAATGCCGGTCTTGTGGATTAACCATAAATCAATTTCTGAGCCGAGACTCTCGTGAATTCCGCGTGAACATTTTCAATTTTTATAATAAATCAGTGAATTATCGAATCAAACTTATTTTTGACACGTTTTTAACGTCGAGATAAATTCGAATTTAATTTTAACCTCAAAGTATTAAAGAAAGAAAACAAAAGTGCCGCGTGAAAACGTTACTCGACATTTTCGCGAGAAGATTCCTTATAAGCTCGCTTATAAGCTTCGCGACAAAGCTAATACACAGAAAAACTTAACTAATCTATCAAGAATGACTGCAATTTCAGCGGGAGGCGACGGTAGAGGCAATCATGGACAAGCTTATAAGGACAAAAGTAAACCTGCTGATATTCGAAGCAGTAATATTAATGCTGCGAAAGGTAAATGTAAATTCTCGGCTTTTTTAATACACGTGCGTTCGTCTATAACGATCAGTTAAGACAAAAATTTCCTTATATAGTAATGTCCCAATAAGATTCTTTTAACCTATATTATAATGATGTTAACTTATACATTTAAATTATTCTTAAATTAATGTTTTATTATAATGTAATAATTATGACATTATATTACATATTTCCGAAAGATTATAAATTTTAATTGAAAGTAAACTGATGAGTTTATGCTTTCAGCCGTAAGCGATGCAATTCGTACTAGTTTGGGTCCTCGTGGAATGGATAAAATGGTAATATATATATATATATATATATATATTGATGAAAAAATTTAAAAGATTTTCTTTTACAATATACTGTTTGTAATATATAGATTCAAGCAGGCAATGGTGAAGTAACAATTACAAACGATGGAGCTACTATCTTGAAAGAAATGAACGTTATACATCCTGCGGCTAAAATGGTACCCATTACTTGTTCTTTTTTTGTAATACTTGTTTAACGTTTATACAAGATGTATTGAAATGTTTAAATGCTTTTAGCTAGTTGAATTGTCTAAAGCTCAAGACATTGAAGCAGGTGATGGAACTACAAGCGTTGTTGTAGTAGCTGGTTCTTTGTTAGAAGCTGCAGAACGTTTATTACAAAAAGGAATTCATCCTACACTTATAAGCGATGCTTTTCAAAAAGCTGCGGCTAAAGCAGTCGAAATACTTACAAGTATGTCTATACCGGTTGATTTAACAGATAAAGAATCTCTTGTTAAAGCTGCAGCAACATCACTTAATTCTAAGGTAATTAATGAGAGACAACGTTGACACAAAATCTGTTGATTTTATATCTTGGAATTATTCTGTTTTTCTTTTCTTTTTTTTTTGTAAATTTTGTAGGTTGTATTCCAACAATCGAGTTTATTGGCACCGTTAGCCGTGAATGCAGTATTAAAAGTTACAGAACCAGGAAAAGAACAGGCTGTAGATTTAAATGTAAAGTATAAATTATTATTTTGGTCTGTTTTATATATTTATATTTAATTTGGATTTAATCCGTAGGATATCAAAGTAATCAAAAAATTAGGAGGTACTGTTGAAGATACGGAGTTGGTAGAAGGATTGATATTTACACAAAAATCGTGTAATGTTAACGGGCCAAAACGTATCGAAAAGGCAAAAATTGGTTTGATTCAATTTTGCATCTCTCCACCTAAAACAGATGTAAGCTTTTCAAATCGATAAATATGTTATGTTTACATTTTTTTTTCTTTTTAAGAAATTATAAAGTAATGACTCTTCCAGATGGATCATAACGTTATTGTATCAGATTATGCTGCAATGGATAGAGTTTTGAAGGAAGAACGTGCTTACATATTGAACATCATAAAACAGATTAAAAAAACTGGATGCAACATATTGTTGGTTCAAAAATCTATTTTACGCGATGCTGTCAGTGATCTTGCTATTCACTTCTTAGATAAAATCAAAGTTATGGTAATCAAAGACATAGAACGCGAGGATATTCCGTTTGTATGTAAAACCTTGGGATGTAGGCCAATAGCATCTTTAGATCATTTTGTTGCTGAGAATCTCGTTTCTGCAGAATTGTGCGAAGAAGTGCAAACAGGAAGTTCTAAATTTGTGAAGGTTGGTATAATATTTTAAAACGGATATATGTTGTAAAGTAATATCAAAATAATATCAAAACACATCGTTGTCTGTTAATTATTTAGATAACTGGTATACAAAATTATGGTCGTACGGTTACCGTACTAGTACGTGGAAGTAATAAATTGGTTTTGGAAGAAGCTGAGCGTTCTTTGCATGATGCATTATGCGTTATTCGATGTTTGGTAAAACAGAAAGCAATGATTGCTGGAGGTGGAGCACCTGAAATAGAACTTGCATTAAAACTAGGAGCATATGCACAAACTTTAGGCGGAGTGGATGCTTATTGCGTTCGAGCTTTCGCAAATGCGCTCGAAGTAGGTGTTGATATTTGTATGATTAATACAGGAGTCTTGTACATTATATATTTAATGTTATGTTAATTTTAGATTATTCCATCTACGTTAGCAGAAAATGCAGGTTTGAATTCAATCGCGACTGTTACTGAATTGCGAAATAGACATGCTCAAGGTGAAATGACGACTGGAATTAATGTTCGTAAAGGAGCTATTACAAATATTCTCGAAGAAAATGTACTTCAGCCACTTTTAGTTTCAACCAGTGCTATCACTCTTGCTTCTGAAACTGTACGCAGTATACTTAAGATAGATGATATTGTTAATACAAATCAATAAATTGCTCGAATAAAATATAATTAATAATATGTTTAAACAGCATGGTAAGTATTTTTTTTTTTTTAATAATTATATATATATATATATATATATATATATATGTATGTATGTATGTATATAATTATAATTAGAATAAAAATAATTATAATTAAAAGAAAATATAATAATATATACTTTTTACAGATTTCTACGCTTTCATTGTAATTGTATTATTTGTATGAAGTTCCAATGGGCTAATTATTGCAAAACTTTTGTTGCATTACCGTTTGAATAGCGCTTTGTACTATTCAATGTTTTTATAAAAGAAAATTAAATATAATAAACAAACTTCTACAAAACGTTTTGACAATTAATTTTCTAGATATACTTGTTCTCTGTAACAATAGAAGTATTAATATATTTGTAACGAGTATATAATGGCCTTCTCGATTAATAATTTTACTCGTAATCGCTTTGAAAATTTGTAACTTATGATAGAATATCATTGGAACGAAATTTTAAATTGGAAGTAGTAATTACGACAATAAATTAATTTTTTTTTTTTAATCATATATTTGTACAATTTTCCCAAACATATATAACATATTTTGTGTTACATTTTTTTTTCATTCAGCATTATCAATACATACATCAATACATATCAGCATCACACCAAATTTAGTGCATTCGTATAAAATGTGTAAAATAAAAATTTCACATATTATTTGACACTTATAATTGATCCAACTGTTTTTTATTCCTATCTTCTTATTTAAAGCATAATTCAACGATTTAATCATAAATTTATCGTTTTCATAAATAGTAATTTCTATTTTAATATAATATATAGAAGTATATTCTGAATAACAATATTAATGATATTAAAAAGTAATAATAAATTAGCTGCATGTGTGTGCATATATGATCACAATTATTAATCTCTCAAGTATAATTTTAGCTTGATTCATAAAACTAACAATAAGCTTTATATAGTATTAAGTACAAATGAATAATAGATAAGATAATAAATTTACTCACAAGAAATCTTTTAGTTTTTTCTTACTGGGATTACAAATAATAATTAATATAACTTTATGCAACGATTCACTGCAACATCATAAATCTTGTCGATTTTAACGAGGAATGTTGGATTCGTTTTTCAAATGTACAATTAAAGTGAAGTTAATCGTTCTTCGAATTTGTCTTCATAACTTTTGTCTTTAGTGTCACATGGAAACATTTACTATTAACTAAAAACATATACTTATTAAATATTTAAATATTATGATTGGAATGTATATTTATAATTATTGAATTAGAAAGATTCGTTATGCCTGTGATTGAAGATACTGTAATAGATATATCAAAAAATTATTATAGTAGTGAAAGTCATGAGTAACAAAATTTCATGTATATACGATTGCACATTTAATATCACAATGTACAAAAATTATATCGATCGCGAGTGTGCATATAGTTATAAAAATAAATTATTCCGATGAAATGATGATAACATTTTTATCAAGAAAATGTTGTCAACATTCTTCAGTAATTCACAAAAGGTACAATAATTATCAATTAAATTGTACATCAATTTAGAGCTTTAAGTTTGCATATCTAAATTCAAAATTACTTTATCGACACGCATTATCTCTATTGTTTTATATAAACAAAAATCTCATTTGTTATGGTATATAAATGACATACAAAGCGATATAAACATTCGTTTTTTAGGAAGATTAGAGCGCTAAGTATGCATCGATAATGATGCAAATAATTTAATGATGTAAAAATGATTAAAAGAGAGAGGAAGCCGTTTTTCTCTGTATTGTCTTGTATACTGAAATATGTAAATTTTCAAGAAAATTAATATTAATATAGATTAATACAGGAAGATTTATACTGCTTGGCAATATGAAAATAGCATTTCATTTTACTTCTGCTATAATCTTTTTCATAATTATTAATAAAATAAAAATATATTTAATAGTATCGTAAATGATTAGTTATATTCGTATAAAGATGGTATTCGTAATAGAACGTTCATTAAGGGCATAAAGTCGCCATCGTAAGAAGGAACAATCGCCGAGAATATATACTTATAAAGAGCAGTCTCATTTTGTTATTTGTCCATTCGTAAAAATTTGAAGAAATTTTAACTACAAAATAAAAGACTGAACTTTACAGCACCTTATTGTCTGTTGTCTTTTAGCATAGCATTTTATAGTATGTACTACTTTGTAAATTATAAAAAAGTATTTCACAAAGAACTTTTCCTTACAGGTATATACCGTTAATTAATTTCACAATTAATTTGCAATTAATCGCAACGTTTCGATTTATCTGGCAGGCCAAGTAAGATTCATGTAAAACTTTTCTGTAATTATAAAATCGTCGTATTAGAAATGATCCCTATCATTTTTATATTCTTATTTAGTTAAATATCACATACCATGAAAACACTTATATTATTAAAATATATTTGTAACAGAGAATCGTTCACCAACGTGGATTAATTTCATGGAAGGACCATTGTTGATACGTATTATTCACATCACAGGGCATTAATGACAATTGTTGAGTTTGTGGATGAAGAGCCATACATTTTTTATGAACTCGATGTAACATCGTTTTAGTTTTCTAAAATAATATAAATATTAAGAAGCCAGAAAGAATATTTAAATATTAGATACCTATAAACGTTATCATACTTCATCATATTGCCAGGGACCATCAACGGTACCCAAACGACAAAACGCTAATTTTACTCCATGTCCATCTGCTTCGATACAACGTTCACCAACACCGAGTTGACCTTTCGAATTTAATCTAATAAGCTAAAAACAAATTTCGTTGTTAACAGTTTAATCCGTTATCAAGATACATATGTGCATGATTATTTCCTTACTTGATTATTTCCATAACTATGACAATATGCAGTGGCCATGAGACTTGGAGGTGCATGTCCCATAGTGTCCAAACATGCTCCAGTTGCTCCATTTCTTAACTATACACAATTTTGTTATTTTTTTATTATCATTAATCATTTGATGTATATACAAAAAAGTTATTTAATTGCACAGCTAAGTCATATAATTTCGGAATGAGTTTTAATAAAAAAAATCATTCAAAATACCTCTCCCCAATGTATATTTGGTGGTAATTCTGGAAATTTGTCTAAAACGTCGTAAGCTATGTTGTCCATGTACCATTGGAAACTTTTACACTTTTTTCGTTCTTTCAAAAGTAATTGTTCCGTTATATCACCATGATCAAGTAATCTCGCGAGCGGTTCTCTCGTATAAAAGAATTCTTTGTGCTTTTCATCGAACCAAGTTTCGATGACTCTTTTATAGTTCTGTAAAATATCAGTTGTAGATAAGTAATCAAATGTGATAAAAATAGAATTTTTCTAAAAGTAATTAAATATTTACAATAGTGATCAATGGTCCTTTTTTCTTCTGAGCGAGTTTGCCGAATGTATATGGCATAAAACCTCTATACACGTGTCCAACATGCGAACAAGGTATCCACAGAATACTTCCACCACATTGCCAAATTTTGAAAGACAATTCAAAATTTTCTCCACCCCAAACAAGTAATCCTTCATCGTATCCACCCAACGATAAAAAGTATTGACGATTTATTGCAAATAAACCACCAGCATGAGTAGGAGATCTAAATTACAATAATGATAGAGTAATAATTATAAAGAAAAGTAATGATTAATTTATAATTATGATAATAATTAATATACTTATAAGGCATGCTGTCATGTGGTCGAGATTTAGCTTCTCTTCTAGGAAGTTCACTTTCTTTGTATAACATACCCCATTCAAAAATTCCTCTGTATAAGTGTCCTGCTTGGTATACTGGACGATATGCAAAAGTTTTATGATCGATACCGTCGATCAAAGGAACTGTCATTACATTGCTGCAATATTATAATAATATAAAAAAAGTTTCTAAACATTTAATATACATAAATTTTTATTATTAAATATATATAATACCTATTCATTGCAATTGGAGCTAAAAGCGGTGGCAACCAATTTATATTCACTTCACAATGAGCATCCAAGAAGACGATTACTTCGCCTTTAGCTTCTCGTGCACCTCTTGATCTTGTCCTTATCAAACCTTGTCTTTCATAATTTCTAAGTATTCTGACTTTTCCTCCCCATTGTTCGATATAAGATTCTAGGTCACCTTTTAAATTTTCTAGAAAATATATATTCTTGTAAATACTAAATATATACACACACACATATATATATATATATATATATATATATATATATATATATATATATATATAGAGAGAGAGAGAGAGAGAGAGAGAGAGAGACAGAGAGAAAGAGAAAAGCGAATTCAAATTTCCAAAAAAAAAAAAAAAAAAAAAAGAAGAAAACACTAAAATATACCTTTGTCAGAGTAATCATCAACAAGAAGAATTTCTTCTAATAATTTTGACGGTGTTCTATTTATTACACTATGTACAGTTCTCATCAAAACAGACCAACCTTCATTATGAAATACTATAATAACACTTGTTCTAGGTAAATCTGTTGAATAATTCCAATGTTTGCATCTAAGAAAATAAAAATTTTAATTCATATAATTTGAATAGAAGAAAATATATGATACGATTGGAAATAAAACTTACTCCAATGGTCTAGTGTCAGGAATTGATCTATCTAAGGAAATTTCATCAGAGCATACCATATTCATACCATAATCGGATTCGGATTGTTGAACATCATTTTGTTGATCATCCCTTAAAACATGTGCTTTGCCACCTTCTCCAGGACCTGTTTTTGGTTGTATATTTCTTGGTTCATAGTTACCTAAATCTTCTACCAGTTCTGGAGCCTATAAGTAATTCAATATTTATTTGATAATTCATATAATCATATAAATATACATATGTATATAAATATCTTAAATTTACCCGTTTTCTTGATAGTTGTTCTGACCAATATACTTTTATATTATGTACTTGATTGTCAGAGAAGAAAGAAACAATCATATAAAAAATAATTAACACCAATATTCCACCAATTACGATATTAAATAAACGGTGTCTTCTTAATTGTACAATTCTCATCTTCGCATATATATCTATTCCTTCTAAAAACAATAAATATATTTTATCAGTAAATAGGGCAATAAATGGTATTATACTGCGTTTAATAATAAACAGGATGATAAACTACTAATAAAAAACAATAAAATGTACTATAAAAATTGAAATTACAGTCGGTTATAAATTTTATATTTAAAAAAAGAAATTTGTATTACTTATTAAGTTTAATTTATATAAACATTTAAAAGAGATACGTACGTCTGTTTTCAAAGAAGAAAAATATGGTTTGTAAGGAATATTATTTCACTATATATAACTACGTTTACTTAGTGTTCACATTAAAACTACACTTGTACAAGCATATACATTATTTTTTTTAAATGATATGTCTATACTAGAACATAAGAGCCAACGTGTCTATCACGCGTGTATGAAATAGGAACAAAGCTGTAGAGTAGGAACATCCACATTCCTTACGAAATAAAATCGTACAGTTACGAGCATCGTTTTGTATCATTTTAGGAGAAAAATTCTGGCGCCAAGAATTTTCTCAATGATTCCAATGAAACTGAAAATAGATTGGTGAATATTTCGAACTAGACCAATTAAATGACACTTTAGACAAGAAATTTGGCAAATTTTTCAATTACTTTTTTATACATATAACATTTTATATAAATATTTTATATATAAAATTAATAAGACAAATTTTATATATATATTTGATTTAAAAATTAAAAAGCGATCTTTGTAATTTTTCGATAATCGAAAAGTATCGAAGATGATCAAACATAGGGTCGAATATAATTATAAGGTTAACCCTTTTTTCCTCCTTACGTATACTTCCATAAATCTCCGCTAGAGGATGCGATATCGAGATTCGTACATTGGTATTTTGTGTGCAGTGTTGATTTACGCAAGAGGTTCTTAATATTTCAAGAGGATTGTGTAGCAAATTAATACAATGGTATGTAATAATAAATAATATTCCGATATTATTTTATAATATTGTAAAAATTTTGTTCTATCGTATAATATGTAAATGTTAGTAGATTCATTTTTGTAGGTTATCGTTTGTAGGTTTCATAGTTTGTAGGTTATAATATTTTAAAAACGATTTTATTTATATATAATAAATATTTATGTAAAATAAGAGATATTTATGTAAAAGAATAAATTTTACACGTTTGTATAGGGTAAAAATAAAAAAACTCGTAAAGTTGTAATGCAGAGGTTTGCACAAATGAAGAAGATGATCAGTCTCAGTGATTCAAGAATGTAAGTTTTAATAAAAAAAAAACAGTCTATAAAGTATTGTTTTATAGCATTATCATAAAAATGTGTTTGTTATTTATAGAAAATCAGAGAAACGAGCACCGCCAAAAAAAACTAAACCGGAAGACCCAGTAAAACTAAAAGTTAATGAAGCGTGAGTTTGAATTTATGTTACTTTATAATTTTAATATTGTTATTCAAAAGATCTACTATATTGTATTTTTAGACCTCAGCAATCTTCCGCATTATTTTTCCAATACAATACGCAATTAGGACCTCCTTATCATGTTTTAATAGATACGAATTTTATTAATTTTTCTATAAAAAATAAATTAGATATTATACAAAATATGATGGAATGTTTGTATGCAAAATGCATACCTTACATAACGGATTGCGTAATGGGAGAATTAGAAAAACTTGGTCAGAAATATAAAATAGCTTTAAGAATTATAAAGGATCCTAGGTTTGAAAGATTAAATTGTATGCACAAGGGTACTTATGCGGATGACTGTCTTGTAAATAGAGTAAAGCAAGTAAGTATATTAAATTTGTATAAAAGAACAAATTCTCTTACAATAAACAATATCTCGTATAATATAATTTTAGCACAAATGTTATATTGTTGCTACCAATGACAAAGATTTAAAAAGAAGGATACGAAAGATACCTGGTGTTCCTATAATGTATGTTTCACAACATAGGTATACTATTGAAAGAATGCCAGATGCTTATGGTGCTCCTAAGAAATGATACGCATTTACCGTGTATTTAATTGAATAAAAACGAGACAACAACGTTTATAACGTTAATTGTTACTTTTTGTACAATATATATTACTTTAATATTAAAGTAATCTATTTTGAAAGATATTGTAAAAGACAAATTTTTTATATATATTTATTATAAAATAAATTTTATGTATGTAGATTTATATAAAAAGTTTCTCGAAGAAAATAATTTATTTATAGAAGGTCAAAATGAATTGGTCTGCACAATGTCATTGGTTTTGTACGTTTTACGATATACGATTGCAAGGGGTTGAGGGGTTGTGTGTGAGACCGGAAAACGATACGTCTTTCATGTACTAGCAGGAGTCAAAGACAAATAGGGAGAATGTGTTACAGTTATTGTTCGCTGAAACAATAAAGCTGTAGCTTGTACCGCCTACGCAGTGCCCTGCGACTCGATAGAATTTTACTCTTTTGCTAGTGTGATGCTGCGCCATATATGGTACAGAGAGAGAGAGAGAGAGAGAGACTACAATAACGTTAGACAAGGTGGGCGCAAAAGGCCATTTCGTGTGAAGAACGATTGCACGCGAATTTATTGTATTAGCTATGTTCTACCTCTCTCTCAAAATAAGTCGTTTTTATCTTTCTTACGACCTTCCCTGCTTATCATTAAAGTAATGTTAAATAATAACGTCGATCGTTACCGTTCCATGTTAGATCAATGTTACCGATCAATTTCGTAAAATCGATTATCGATTTTGTAAATAAAGTCAACTTCGATATACCATCGATTATCGATTTATATCGATATAAGATTATATTATCTCGTTACTCTCTTCTTTAAAACTCTTCAAACAATGAATATTTCAAGTTTTCTATTTTTTATTTAGACAAAAGGTAAGTGCCATAATTGATCGTTTCTCTGTCAAATATTTTCAACGTCGTAAATATAGCTTAGAATAAATGTTAAGATTCCATTGACCTTCAAAAGGTTATAACCTTTCTAATCTAACAGAATAACAAATGGCGTATGCGTAAGCACGTCGTTGCCACGGTGTTATACCAAAGGAAATATTAATCATGCGTGGTGCACACAAGCAGTTCAGTGTCTCTCCTCGTGTTTACACCCTCGCAAAATTATTTCTATCCGTATATAAATTCTATCTCCATTTAAGGTACATACAATACGTTGAGAAGCCCCTTTTATAACAAGCGAATCTTTGTTCTGTGAAATTTATTTCCAACGACGATGACATTTCTACTTTATTATTATTATTACAATTATTATTATTATTACATGTATCTTCCTAAATATATATATATATATATATATATATATATATATATCTACGATAATTCGAAAATATTTGATTAATTTTTACGATGGAATCATACGTATCATCATAAACATTTGTACGTACGATTATTAAAAAAAGCTATTTGACAAATATGACAAATTTTTACAGTGATGAGGAAGAGAAAAAAAAAGAAGAAGAATGAAGAAAATCATCAAATTTAGAAGAAGAAGAAGAAGAAGAAGGCGGGTAGGTAAATATAAACTCTAGAATAATTTAAACGTGGAAACCGATAACGACCCCATCTGCATTTCGCACGATTAACTTCAACAATTGTTACTTATCCATCCTCGATAAAATTAATACGATACGTATAACCTAGAAAAGAGAAAGAGAAATAGAAAGAGAGAGAGTATGCTTGCGTAGGACATAAATCGGTTGACCTATCAAAGCGCCAATCGACATATATACGTAGGACTATATACTCTCTCGTACCCAGTAAACTAGATTAAAGGAAAAGACCAGATAACCGATGCGACCGCACTCGCGAAAACGAGAAAGAACGAAAGAAAGAGAAAGATAAAGAACGAGAGAGAGAGAGAGAGAGAGAGAGAGAGAGTGAGATGGGGGTGGGGAGAAACGGTCGATCGCGGTAACGGATTAGTTATAAAAGTGGCTATAGCTTCACGGATGTATATCTACAGCGCCGTGGGTCTGGACCCACAACTGGCTCTCCTTACCTCACTCTTCTCTTCTCTCTCTCTTTCGTCGTCCTCCCTAAGCAGCGAATCCCTCCCGCCCTTTGCCGCTATTTCCCCTTCTTCCCGACGCATTATTCATCTCTTGTTCTCCATCCTCCTCCCTCTCCTTGTTGGTACTATTCTCTATCCCTGTCTCACTCGTACATTCTACTGCTCTTTCTCTTTCTCTCTCTCGACCAATATAATGTATCCTTGTTGCACCAAGGTTGAACACTCGGCGGCCATCTTGCATACCTGAGCCTCCGCATTGCTCGTTCCTCGAGGGCAAAAGGGAGAATATCTCAGCGAGAGGATGGCGGCGGTGGTGGCGGCGGTGGTGGCGGCGGCGGTGGCGGCGGCGGCTCGGGATGTGCGAGGCGAAACTATAGTGGAGGATGAGGATAAGATGAGGTAGGAGAAGAAGGAGGAGAGAGGGGAGGTGATGTAGAACGGAGAGGGAGAAAGAAGAAGAAGAAGTGGTGGTGGTGGTGGTGGTGCTGCTGCTGTGCTGTTGCTGGTGGTAGTGGTGGGGAGAGGGGCCTTACTTGGGGTGGGGTGGAGAAAGAGAGAGAAGGTGATAGTGATAGGAAGGTAAAGAAGGTGGCGGGGAGAAAGAAGCGAGAAGAAAGAGAAAAAAGAGGGAAAGACAGAGAGAGAGAGAGAGAGAGAAATAGATAGGTAGAAAGAAAAAGAGAGAGAAAGAGACTCGCGTTGAACACGATGGATCGGAGAGGGACGGCGTCAGGCCCCGCGAAGAATGCTTCTCCTGGCAGCGCCAAGGATCTGGGACCGGCTTAGTTCAGTCGAGTCAGGTCAGTCCTCGGGAAGGTGATATTCTTCGTCGCACGTTGGAGCCCTTGTGTACGTCCCTACATACGTCTCGTTTTCTTTGGGCACACGTTTACGTACTCTCTTTCTCTTCCTCTCCCTTTTTCTTTCTCCCACTGTGCGTGTACTTTTTTTTTTTTTTTACTTTTTTTGTGCAAATTTTATTTCTATCTCCTTCGAAACTTTGTCTTTCTTTCTTTTTGTCTCCTCCTATCACCACCCGCCCCCCCCCTTACGTTTTTACACGCTTATCAGAAAACGCGAGTGATATCGTTTAACCCCCTCCCTCCCCCCACTCCGCCCCCGTTGGACTTACATATCATCATCCATATTCGACCGAGGATTATCGTGTTATCGATTATTATACATCGTTTCGCGAGTGATTTCGAATGATCGTTGGTTTTTCTCTTTTTTTGTTTGTTTGTTGGGGGAAGGAATGGGATCATTAACTTTTGCAAGGAACTAGCAGAAGTGGTGAGAAGTTGCATAATATTTGATTTGGGATTCGGTAAGAGTGTGCCGTATATCTCATTGAAATAGGTTCCGCTTGCGTGTTCTTTGTGATGTGCCGGTCCATCTACGTTCGATGAGAAGCTGCCATGATATCCAAGTGACAAGGAATTTTCTACGATCAACCTGTTACTGCGTACTTCGTTGAACAGTATTTGGCGTCTGTATTTTAAAGACGTATTTCTTCTTTCTTTTTTGTGTTAGGCTTACGCAAATAAAGTCAAGGTTAACCATGGTAAGAGACACGATTCCAAGATCGATTATATGACTTTCATCTAACACAAATTATAAAAAAGAATATATATATATATATATATATATATATATGTATGTAGTTTATGTTGAAATCGTCGTGATATTTGACAGGGAATGTCAATTCGTAGTCGTAATTTTTGAGAAGAAAATCACGGTAAAAGGAGAAGATCCGATTGGTCTTTTCTAACGCGCATCTGCAGACGCGTTTCGCGAGGTGCGGCTCCGTGGGTCAGTGCCCCCACTATCGGCCGAAGTCTCTTCTTGTACTCGCTTAACTTTCGACCGGCGGATAAAAAGAAAGGTCCGGTCCGGCGAGAAAGGAAGAGGAGGAAGAAGAACCGAAGACACCCACCCCTCCAAAGTTCATCCTTAATCCAATTTCGAATGAAGACGAAGTGCCGGACGGGAATATAAAAAAATGCGGGCCGTTGACCGTCGCAATCCATTGGAGATCAGCGCGTGCTGATTAATGCTTATAAGAGGTTGACAATGACGGAAGAAAGTGATTGAACTATCGAGGATGAAACTGAAAGAGACAATGAGGAAAAGGAACGACAGGTAGTATTCGTGGATCGTAAATGATTTATGCCGACGAGTCGAGAAGAATTTGGCTAAGGAAGAAGGGCGCGTTGAGGTACCGAAGAGATGATCATAAGAAGATCGATGGTCCTAGCCTTGGTCCTGGGACTGTTGTTGGTGGACCAAAATGGCGGCCAGGCTAGCAACAACGAGATGCGCTCGTCGAGCAAGTATTTTTTGCAGAACCTACCTCAAAGAGTTACGCGGTTAATTCCGCGAAGGTCACCGATGTTGCCACAAGACAGTGCTACCATGGGATTGACGATGCAAAGTAGAGCGGTAGATACCAGAGTTACGCTCGAAGTTAAGGAGGGTGAACCGAAAGGTACCTTGGTCGGTCAGATACCAGTGAAACCTGGGTTTACATATAGGTTCAACGAACCACCCCAAGAATTCGTGCTCGATCCTAAAACTGGCAAGATAAGAACAGCCAAGGTATTGGACAGGGAAGCTCTTAGCAGCGATAGATTCGACCTAGTCGTACTCTCGAGTCAACCGACTTACCCGATAGAAGTGAGGATCCTTGTATTGGATATCAATGACAACGATCCCGAATTTCCCGAATCTAGTATAGCTGTGAGTTTTTCCGAATCAGCTGTCGTAGGGACGAAATTGTTATTAGACGCTGCCACCGACAAGGATACTCCTGAGAATGGAGTAACCGATGATTATTTTATCGTCGATGGTAACAAGGATGAAAAGTTTCGTTTGGAAGTAACCGGCAATCCAACCGGTGAGACGTCCTATCTTCATTTAGAAACTACAGGAAAATTGGATAGGGAACAGGTCGAATATTATTCTTTAAATATTTGTGCCAGAGATCGAGGACATCCGCCTAGATTAGGTTATCTTTTGGTAAATGTAACCGTATTGGACGTAAACGACAATCCTCCGATTTTTCAACAGAGCGATTACGTCGTTGCTCTGAACGAAAGCGCACCGGTCGGTACTAAAGTTCTCACGATTCATGCCACTGATAAAGACTCCGAAGATAATTCGAAATTGACGTATTATTTGCCTGATACCGAGAGACAGTTCACGATAGATCCGGAGACAGGTACTATCACAACCGCTGAACCTCTAGATTGTCCCGAACAAAGCTGTGCGACAGCACGTCCAGGTGGAGGCTGTCCAAAGAGCTGCGTCATAACGGTCTTTGCTCGAGATCATGGATCACCCAGGCAAGACGGACGCACCTACGTAACGGTGAATCTATTGGACGCGAACGATCATGATCCTGAAATAAAATTTAGTTATCTTACGTTAACTGCCGGTTATGCAACAGTCGACGAAAATGCTGCTAAGGAATCTCTAGTTGCTGCCATCGCCGTTATTGACAACGATGAAGGCTTGAACGGTGAGACCACCGTGGAGATACGTGCTGGAAATGAACTAGGCCATTTCAGGCTGGATAACACGCAAAGTTTCGATATCGTTCGAGTAAATGGTAAATTGGATCGCGAAGAAATTCCCAAGTATAATCTAACAGTCGTAGCTACCGACAAAGGCACGCCACCGAGATCGGCGACGGCATATCTCGTGATCCATGTAAACGATGTCAACGATCACGAACCGGTCTTCCAACAGAGCGAATATTCCGCAGTGTTGTCCGAGCTCTCGCCAGTCGGAAGTTTCGTTGCTAGCATTTCGGCTACGGATGCCGATTCTGGATTAAATGCAAGAATTTATTATGACTTTGATTCTGGTAACGAGCAAGGATGGTTCGCCATCGATCAGGATACAGGTTTGGTCACCACAATAGCGACTTTGGATAGAGAAATTCAAGGAAGTATCGAATTGCACGTGTCCGCCAGAGACGGCGGACCAAATCCAAAGTACGCGTCTACTCACCTCAAGGTTACTATCCTGGATGAGAACGACGAAGCCCCGAGATTCTCTCAAAATATCGTTTATGTCACTTTGTCCGAGAATACTCCTCCGCAGAGCCTCGTGGCAACGTTAACCGCGGTGGACAACGATCAAGGTACCAATGGAAGTATCGCTTACAGTTTTCATTCCAGCGTTCTAAGAGATTATCCAAAGACTTTTGCATTGGATGCTTTAACGGGACAGCTGACAACAAAAATCAGCATGGATCGAGAATCTATAGCGGAGTACAGTATCTTGGTGATTGCTAAAGATCAAGGAACACCTCCTCAATCATCGACGGCTACCGTATTACTTTCCTTGGAAGATGTCAATGATAATCCACCCGTGTTCTATCCATGGAGATATTTAATGTCCGTACCGGAGAGCGCGCCAGTAGGTACTTCAGTTGGTAAGATCATAGCGACGGATGCTGATGCTAGGGAAAACGCTCAAATTAGATATTCCTTAGAATCCGGTGGCGAAGGAATCTTTATAGTCGACGAAAGAACCGGTGAAATCACTTTGGAAGGTTCTTTAAGAGCTGCTCACAAAACACTTTACGAATTGACTATCTCTGCGAAAGACACCGGAGATAAGATTGCTACTAGAAACGCTATAGTCGAGATTATACGCGAGGAAGATTTGGAACATCTCGAGTTCGACACTTACAACGGTTACAACTTCCGCGTGATGGAGGATAGGGGTGAATGTAGTTCCATGCCATCTGGCTTTGGTAAGGAGGTTGAAACCGTACAAGTTACTCAGTATGGCAATTCTAAAGTAACTTACAACATTTTGTACGGCGATCCAAAAAGAAACTTCAAGATAGACGAGGTCACTGGTACGATCAGTACAGCTGGTTGTTTGGATAGAGAAAATGTTGCATTTTATAGTTTACAGTTAGCGGCTAGAGCTGGACTTGCTTACGGACAAACTGTTGTAAACATAACGGTAGTCGATGTAAACGACAATCCACCGAAATTTCCTAAAGGCGAGGGTGGCGACGAAGTTTATTTGAAAGAAAATGCTGCCGTAGGTCAAGAAGTTTATTTGGCACGTGCCAAGGACCGTGACGCGGGTGCTAACGCTAGAATAGTTTATTCATTGACCCACAATCCTGGAGAACAATTCAGGGTGGCCGAAAACTCAGGTATCATATATCTAGGAAAACCTATAAGAGCACCACCCGGTACGGTTTTAAATTTGGAAGTGACAGCAACCGATTCCGACGTTCAACCACTTTCCGCTCAGCATCAAGTAAGAGTTATCATCGAGGATGTTAACGATCATACGCCTGTTTTCAAATTGACGAGTTACGAGACGTCGTTGTCCGAGTCAACGCCTGTAAATGATCGTTTCTTTTCGCTAACCGCCACGGACGTTGATCTTGGCGCTAACGGAAGAGTCTTATACAGCGTAACCGATGGAAATGCCGAAGGTCGTTTTGGAATTTTCCCAGATGGACAACTTTACGTGAAGAACATATTGGATCGCGAAGAACAAGATTATTACGCTTTGGAAGTGACTGCCAGTGATCAAGGTAGTCCATCGAGAAGTTCCGTCGTTCCAGTCGTCGTACATATCCTTGACGAGAACGACAACGCCCCGGAATTCACTAATTCCAGTTTTACTTTTCACTTGAGAGAAAACGAGTTACCGGATACGTTCGTTGGAAAATTATTAGCCACGGATCGAGACGTTGGCCGTAACGCGGATTTAATGTTTTCTTTGCCTATAAGCCAACAAGATTTTGTCGTGGATCCTCGCAATGGATTTATTAAGTCGTTACGTGCTTTCGACAGGGAACTTTTAGTTAGTAATACCGGTGCTAGCTACGTGACATTAGAAGCAACCGTTACGGATAACGGCGAGAATCGTTTGAGAGATCGAGTCAAAGTCACCATTTACATTACCGACGTAAACGACAATACGCCACAATTTCAGAGATTACCTTACAAAGTACAAGTTAGCGAAGGTGCGGCTATAGGTACCCAACTGCTCAGAGTTTATACTACGGATGCCGACGAAGGTCTCAATGGGGATGTCTTCTACACTTTAGAAGCAGGCAATCAGAATGGACATTTCATGATCGACGAAGCA